>NC_091471.1:246032003-246287196 GCF_036971445.1 Narcine bancroftii
TAAAAATTCCAAAGACTAATCTCACAATACAACTGACCTCCCAATCAAGTTCCCTTCCCCACCCTAATTAATGAGTTTAGTCTCATTTTCAACTCCTGGCCTGATCATATCCCTTTTCTCAGACGGAACCAGTTTCCCACCTCCACAGGGGAGTCCATTTAATTCAGTAGGTACGACAATTAGCGAGGTCAGAGAAGCCCCAACCCGGAAGGAATAATGTTCTCCCACACCAAGATGGCCACTTTTAGAAAACATCCCTGCATCATCTCTTTAAAGAAGCAGGGTGGGTGGCGATTAGAAAAAATGGCTTTACAGCTCCAGGCTTAGGGACTGGGGTTCAAATGCCACACCGTAAGGAGTTTGTACGTTCTCCCAGTGTTTGCGTGGGTTTCCTCCCACCATGGAAAACATATCAGGTTAATTGAGCGGCACGGAGTTGTGGGCTGAAGTGGCCTGTAACCGTGCTGTATGTCTAAATTTAAAATTTAATACTGCACAGAGGGGACTGTACTGCCAGCCACTGTCAACGGCTTCTGACTACCCTGAAGTCCAAGCACTCACCTGTTTGTCAAAGTTTGTCACAGCAGCAAATCCAATTAATAATCAAGAACCTGGAGAATATCTCCACTCTACAAGGAGCTCGGTTTTCAAGGTTGTTTCAGTCAACAGAGGAATTAAAGCAAGTCTGAAGGGGCTGGATATTGGGAACCAGCCAGTTCAGGAAAGACAAATGGCGCAAACACAAACTGGTCAAGTTATTCAGTACAGCAAGAAGGGGTGACAAATGACTACATGCTTTGATTTAAAGATGAGGCTTATTCTCGAGCACTGCATTAAACATTGCCCATTTTATCCTTTAAAGGTCCTGGATGAAAACTGAGACAGGGCAAGAAGTGGGGGAGGCACAATTACCTCTCTAGCCAATGCCCAGTAGATTTCATAATCAAGGCTTCAATTATACTGTTTAAAAGTGGAATTGGATTAGGGCAAGGATTATTCATTCACTGGAACCTCAAAATAAAACTGACGAGTCGGCCAGTAAATCTCAACAGAAATGACCCGGGATATTTGTTCCTTTTTAATGTTGGCCAAAAACCAAGCGAAAGGCTCATTCAGGAAAAAAAAAAGCTTTCAAACAAATCTGAAAATGTGCTGCAAGGAGATTTACCAGATGCTGCCTGGATTAGAAAACAAGTTTTACGAGGCAAGGTTGACACTTTGGAGCATAGAAGGATGAGGCAGAGGTCTTTGAGATTATGAGAGGCATAGATAGGTGCTGGCTATCTACCCTATTTCCCAGGGCAGGATCAGCAAACAGCCGAGGACATGTGTACAAAGTTAATTAAGGGAGACATCAGGGGTAAGCATTTTGCACAGAGAGTTGTGGGTGCCTGGAATGCCTTGCCTGGGATAGTGGTGGAGGCTAAAACTTTAGGGCATTTAACAGACTCTTGGACAGACGTGGAGTAGGAAGGGTTCAGTATAAGGGATATATGGGTCAGCACAACATCAAGGGCCGAAGGGCCTGTACTGTTCTGATGTTTTCTATGTTCAATGGTCATACAAAGAGAGAGGGTGGATGTGCAACAAATAGCTGATCAAGTAACAGAAGTCTGGCACCCAGCACCTACAGATGCCTCACTCAGGCACACTGGATGAGGACGTGACCAGGTTGACCAACAAGTGGCTTCTCCCAAAAGACCCTGCGGTGCTCTGGTACTAATTGAAAGGCTGAGCAAATTTAAATCCCTAGAAGTCATGATTTCAGAGGACTTTTCCTGGGCCAAACTCTAAGCATCTCGAGAACAAGCATTCATGTTTCCATGTATCTGCGTGGGGAGGCCAGGGGAAGATGACAGGACTCCCAGCTGAAGCAGAAATGAAGCAACCGGGTGCAGAGTAACCAGTTCAGGTAGAATGGAACAGGGTGAAGGATGAGCAAAGGGCAGCAGGCCCATTAAAACCCTGCAAAAGGCTCATTGACCAAGGTCAGCAGAACAGAGCACGGACACTTTACCTGCTTCCGGCGCCAGGTAGGGGCTTCACTGGCCTTTCCGCAGCCGGCTTTCCTGCTCCAACTAGGGGCTTCTTTGAAGCTGAAGAGAGAATTAAATTTAGTCTGTTAAAGTACTTTTTTAAAAATATATAAAAGTACCTTGACTTCAGCCTTGAGTCCACTTTCAGAAAGCTGGATTTTAATGGTTAGGGGGTGAAACATGAAAGTCAGCAGATACAGGTGATTGAAGTTAAAATGCAATGCTGGAGAAACTCAGCAGGTCAAACAGTGTCCTTTATTGAGCAAAGATAAAGATGCAGAACCAACTTTTCGGGATTGAGCCCTTCACCAAGGTATGAACAAAATATGGATGTGTCCGAAAAAAATGGTGGTGGGGGGGGGGGGGGGGGGTGGAATAGAATGACCTGCCAAGAGTCGATACAATAGAAGTTGAGCAGCTTCTGGATGCACGCACAAAAATG
Organism: Narcine bancroftii; assembly: GCF_036971445.1. Classification (NCBI taxonomy): domain Eukaryota; kingdom Metazoa; phylum Chordata; class Chondrichthyes; order Torpediniformes; family Narcinidae; genus Narcine; species Narcine bancroftii. Next base: position 246,034,482 of record NC_091471.1, read on the forward strand.
AGGAAGATGGAAGGCTATCTGCTATGTGCAGGCTAAAGGGGCCAGTTCCAGTGCTGTAGAGTTGTATTAAAAATAAAGAATACAAAAAGAGGTGGATAAACTCCGTGTCCTTAACGTAGCAAGGATGAAGATGCATAATGTTTCCTTGATGAAGGGCTCAAGCCTGAATGGGTCTGAAACATTGGTTGAGTACCTTTGCTACATAAAGGACAACGTTTGACCTGCCGAGTTTCTCCAGCGGTGTGTTTTTACTTTTTATTTTAAACGGCTAGCAGAATCTCATGAAAGTACAAAATGATTTAAATCCAGGTAACTTGATGTAACATGTCAAACCCTGCAGTATCATAAGTGGCCTATTTGGGCTACAACTCGAATCAGGATGCCCTTCCACTCTATGGCAAGGAATGACGAGTTTGTCATACACATTGTGTAGTGTAGACATGCAAAATTCTTACTTGGTGCAGCCAAACAGATACTTTATAATTAAATATAATATTGTAGTGTTTTTATAAACAATATTTTCAATATAAAGCACAAATATTCAGTCACTAATGCAAATGACACTAATATGCAAAGACAGAGAAGTTCTCACCTCAGGTAAGGGAGGTTATGAATTCATCTTCACAGGCAGTGAACCATAGAACATTACAGCACCGAAAACAGGCCCCGCTAGTCTCTGCCTAGCCCCACTGCCCTGCATCCAGTCCATATCCCTCCGCACCCCTCCCATCCACGTACCAGTCCAAATGTTTCTGAAGTGTTAAAACTGAGCCCCGCACTCGCCACTTCAGCTGGCAGCTCGTTCTGCACTCCCACTTCTGTGTGAAGGTCCCCCTAATGTTCCCCTTGAACTTTTCCCCTTTCACCCTTGACCCATGTCCTTTGGTTTGTATTTCACCTCCCCTCAATGGGAAAAGCCTATCTGCATTTACCCAGTCAAGATTTGCAACAAAAAAAAGTGAGCTTTGCCTTACTGCATGGGGCACCAATAATGGATACTATTTATCTGCCTTCAGATAGGCAGAATCAATTGGTGTAATATGACATGCTCTGCACTATTACATGACCATAAAGGAACAGGGATGGAAATGTATGGATATGAAGTCAAGGGTGAAACTGACTGAACAGTTTTCCTTTCGTAAATAATTTATGGTGTATAAAGTCTATTTTTGGTTTTAAAACATTAAATGACAATAACAGAATCTTGATCGAGATGGAATATGCAAATAGCAAAACAAGATCAAAGTTTCCAGCAGGAGGGAAATGGTCCTTAGAAGCCAGTACATCAACAAAATTCTCTTTTCACTATCAATCGTTTTCTTGGCCTTCATTTAAACACCATTTGATTGCAGCCAGACTAGAGAGGGAGAAGATGGTGTAGCCTCTATCCTCAAAAGGGATAGTGAAAGATAATACTATGTGGGTTCATGCTGCAGATCAGGGTATCTTTCCTTAATGTGCTACAGGGCCAGGCGAAGGTTTTGCCATTGATGCCACTCGCTTCTGAACCAGACAAAATACTAGAGGCCAACTACTCTTGACCCCCCACCCAGACTGGTTCATTGCAACACAGCCTGACAATACTATTATCATGCCAGTAGCCAGAGATAGAATCTGGTGCTGTCTGTAAAGGGGTTTGTCTGTTCATCAGGTGCTCCAGTTTCCTCCCAAAGACTTTAAGAGGTTAATTGGTCACATGGGTGCATTGGGCCTGGAAGGGCCCATCTGCTGCATCTTGAAATTCTAGATGTTAATTTGAAACCCTCACTCGACCTTGAAGAGCCCTTCCCCGAAATGTTTTCTCCCACCAATGCTGATCAACCTGCTGAGTTACTCCAGCAGGTTGCTTGTTGTTCCAGATGCCCAACCTCTGCAGTCACTGGGAACCGTACTGTTCGTTTAGTGTTAGCAAATGAATGAGCAAGGAAAGGAACTGCAGAGTCAGCCACATGCTGTAATGCACTTTAGTCAAATCTAAGTACAGCAATTAGGAAAATCAACTCACCACTTAAGGAATGGAATACAAATATCAAGATTATGCTTTCATTATGGAGAGCATTATTTTATTTAGACAGACCGCAACAGGCACACAAGCCCATGCTGCCAAAATGTACCATCAATCCCTGTAGGTTTCCTCCCACCCTTCAAAACATACGCAGACACTGGGAGAACGTACAAACTCCTTACAGATTTGAACCCAGGTCGCTGGTGCTGTAACAGTTTTGCACTAACCATGCCGGCCTACTGGGTGGAGAATCCTACTGCTGTGGAGCTGACGGGAGAAGGGTCCAGCATCTTGGTGCGCGCTGAACCCGTTGAGTTGCGGGTAAAGTGGGATGAAAGCGAGGCCTTGATTGAAAACTCAGTCTCCAAGGGGGGGGGGGGGTGGGGGAGGGGCAAGAGGGTCAGCAGGGTGGAGGAGGTTGAAGGGGTGGCGGACCACGAGGTGGAAGGTAGAACATACAAACATCTTACAGACTGCACCGGATTTGAACGCAGGTCACTGGCACTGTAAAAGCACATTGCCAACAATGCTACCCACATCTTAGTAATTCTCGAGGTAACAGCACCTTTAAAAGCCTAGCTTTCTTTTCACCTCACATTAACAAATACATTTTTTTTTATATAAAATGTAGTCAGTAGGTGAGAAGTAGGGAAGCCACCCAAAGTGACTGCTTCACAGGGAAAGGGGGCCCATGAATTTTGAGCAGAGTCCTGAGGGGGGGGAGGGGGGGAAGAGCTTAAAAAAAGGTTGAGAATGGCTGTCTTTGTGATACCACATCTGCAATTCTATATACAGCAAGAGACATTGTGCAAGGGAAGCAGTTCAAAAAGTTTACTGGACTAATACCAAAATAGACAAGTTGCCAAGGTTACAGGGACTAGTCACTTGGGGATTTTATTGAAACACTGAAGCTCCCAAGAGGAACTAGAGGGTGGATGTGGGAGAACCGAGGACCAAGTGATTAACATTTAAAAACAATAATTGCCTCTAAAATTGGAGGATCGCAAACCTTTGAAATTATCCCTTAAATTGTAGTTGAAGTAGACAAGATCGAAGTGGATAGATTCAGAGAATGCGCAGTTAAATTGATTTACACCACAATTCTGGCCATTTCAACCAGTGCCGCCCAAATTAACCCACAATCCCGTACATTTTTGGAAGGTACCCTGAGCAACGGGACGAATGTACAAACTCCTTACAGTGCCAGGTTCGAACCCAGGTCACTGATGCTGTTACAGCATCACGCTAACTGCTACGCTAACCATGCCGCCCACCCCACCCCCATCCCGTTACCCCAGCTGGGCAAGAATAGAATTCCAATCAGCTATTAAATAGCAGAAGAGGTATGAAGGGCCAAATGACCTCCTGATCCATAAGCTTCCTGGGATCAGGGGGGTTGGGGGCAGGGGGTTACATCATCAACTCTGGGTAATCCAACCAATTGCTGTATTAGCAGCAGGTGGTTCTTCTCCCCATGCACAATGCCAGTCTCTACAGGAATGAAATCCAAGTACGACAGTTTGCACAGCCCAGACATTCTGAAGATTCACACCACAAAAAAAATCTAAATATAGCAGGATTTGTTCTTTGCCAACGACACCACAGTCCAAATCACTTTTGCCCATAAACTTCAAATCATGATTAAAAGTTTATTTTTTAAAAAATACGCCACATCCCTATAAAAGTATAAACAATTTCTCACCTCATTCCCTATACAAACGCCTCAAGCAGCAACTAGTTTGCACTTTTGAAATAACCCCAGAATCTGGCACTTCTGGGGATTAGTAGATGCCGGATGAGAGCATTTTCCAGTTGCTTGAGATGGAGTGTTGCGCGATTTGCAAACTAACAGGGAAGCATGCCAATTTTAAACACGTGTATTTTTTTAACCTATTTATTTTCCTTTTTGCAGGTTACTGGAATTCTGGGATACAGGGGTGTTAATGTACTCTTTGCATCAATTTAAATTACTGCAATGGGTATTAAAGGCAGCCCGGTTGGCTTGGCGGTTAGCACAATGTTAGTACAGTGGCAGCGATTGGGATTCGAATCCCGTGCTGTCTGTGAGAAGTTTGTACATTCTCCCAGTGTCTGCATGGGTTTGCCCCCCCCCCGGGGGCTCCAGTTTCCTCCCACTGTTCGAAATGCAGGTTAATGGGGTGTAAATTGGACAGAACGGACTTGTGGGCCAAAATAGCCTGTTCTCATATTGTAGGTCTAATTTTTTAAAAATTAATTTGATGCAAAAAAAAACTCCAGTAATTTTCAAATTATCCTTTTGGCTGCAGCATAGAACATTACACCACAGTACAGGCCCTTCAGCCCATGAGGTTGTGCTGCCCTCTATAAACCTATTCAACAGCAATCCAATTTTTCCCTGCCATAACCTTCAATTTTACCTTCATTCATGAGCCTATTGTACCATCCTCCTCCACCACCTGACAATGTATTCTAGACACCCACCACTGAATAAAAACTTACTAGTCATCTCGCCTGAACTTTCCACCACTCACCTTGAACAGACGTCCTCTGGTATTCTCTATTGTCATTCCTGGAAAAAGGTGCTGGGTGTCCACCAATTCAAAACCCCTTGTCACCTTGCATACCTCCATTAGGTCATCTCTCGTGCTTTGTGGCTCCAAAGAGAAAAAGACCAAGCTCTCTCAACTTTGCTTCATATGACAGGAAAGCAAGCTCTTTGGTTCATGTGTATATCATACTTGCATATGACAACAAGCAAATTGTTCTTCCGTTCAAAAGGGCATAGAATCACCAATAGCAGTTCAGGCAGTCCCCGGGTTACGAACGAGATCTGTTCCCAAGTCCAAGTCAAGTTGGAACAGGCAGATACAGTTCTTATTTAGCAATATTCAAATGTTTGTCTTAGTATATATTTCACCTTTCCATGCAAAACAACACAACTGGAGTCAATTTCTTGAAATAAGCATCAAGCATCAATGTGATCTGACTTAAAAATGGCGGACGGTGTTCTCCTTCCTCGAACCAATGAGGACTGTGCGGAGTCCGATCGCAAGTACGAGTGGTCTGTAACCCAGGGACCACCTGTATACCATGCGTGCGCAATCCACTCAGGGTGGGCAAAAAAAAAAAAACGGAAGATCAGATTATTATTTAAATGGAAAGAAATCGCAGCGTGCTGCAAGGCAGAAGAACGGAATGCTAGTGCATGGATCGCAAAAGGTTGGTTTGCAGGTGCAGGAGACCATCAAGGCAAATGGAATGCTGCAAGAGGAGATGAATTTAGCAGCAGGGAGCAGTACAAGGTCCTGGTAAGGCCGCGCATCCAGAGCACTGCGTGCAGTTCTGGTCTCCTTACTTGAGGAAGGATGTACTGGCTTTGGAGGTGGTGCAGAGGAGGTTCACCTGGTCAATGCCAGAGGGGGCCAACCCACAAGGAGAGATAAAGTTGCCTGCGACTGTATTTGCTGTTAATTTAGAACAGGAGGGGATCTTACTGAAATGTACAAAACTAGGAAAGGCATAGATGAGATAGTGGTTGGCAAGATTTTCCATTGGTGGAGAGAATAGAACAAGGGGACATGGCCTCAAGATTCAGGGTAGTAGATTTGGGGCAGAGATGAGGAGGAATTGCTTTTCCCAGACAGGGTTGAATCTATGGAATTTTCTGCCTGTGGAAGAAATGAAGGTTACCTCAGTAAATATACAAGACCAGGTTGGATAGATTTTTTTTATATATACAAAAGTTGGTGAATTAAAGTTGAGGAAATGGGATGTAGGTGGATATGAGCCCATGATCAGATCAGCCACAATCTCATTGAATTACAGTGCAGGGTCGATGAGCTGGATGGACAACTCCTGCTCCTACTTGTGTTTTTTCTTAAAAACAGCTGGGAGTTAAAAAAAAAAAGGGGAAAAACGTGGTCTTCAGATCAGTCAACAGTTTGGCTATGTCAAGTAATGAAGTCCACCACCATTTACAAGTTCCAGATGGTTGGTTGCAAACTTAGACTCAATGTAACAGACAAAAATAGATGCAGCGATTACTTCTCCAGACATTTTGCTCTCTTTACAAAATGTTTTTAAGGAATCCATTGAGAAATTTCTCAAGAGGGAAGGAATATTAGTCTCCCAAAAACAGGCGAAAATCTGATGCTTCGTGCACGAGCGACAACAGGTCGCAGCCCGTGTGGTGTTGGAGTGGAGCCATGCGGAATCTGGCGGCAGAGTCCTGAGAACGGTTGTCACCACATTTCCCCCCCCCGCCCCACCCCAGGGATAGAGTGCATCTTAAATAGTATTTGAATATGCAAATAGTGTGTGGCAGAGATTTTCCACTTCTTGCAAATTTCCACCATGGTAATATAGCAAAACCCTTGGTATCTGGAATTCAAGCAACCGGCAAAAAAAAGGAAAATAAATTTTTAATAATTAAAATAAGTAAGAATGAAATATAAAGTTTTAAAAATGTGCAAGTTTAAAATTGTAAAAGTAAGTGTTCTCTGAAGAAACAGAAACCTTTGGTGAACGTGGGAGCAAATATTCAGCCGGTGGAGCGCCTTGGGCATAGCCATTGTTTAAATAAAGTTGTGTAAAACAGCAGTGGAAGAACTGATCGATGCCGCTCGCCGTTGGGGTGACTCTCTTATCCCTGCTTAGTATGACTCTTTATCTGTAAACTTGGGAGGGAAGGGGGGGGTTAATAATGTTATTATTTATTGCTCGGGCAGCTCCATGGAGGGGGAGGAACCTGCAGATGCAGTGATGGTTAAATGGTTTCAAAGAATGTGACTGAAAATAAACCAAAATTCTCCACTGTTTATATATTCATGGAAATGAAGTTTGATCAACACAAGTATAGTATTTTTGTCTTTTAATCTGTTTATTCTTAATGCAGGTCCATCAGTTAAGCATTGTAAGAGCAAGTGTCAAGCTACCAGAATATACATTTATCCAGCATCTACTTATCCCCATAGGTGCTGGATACCAGGGGTTTTACTGTTGTGGCTTTAGATGTGGTTCTTGTTGTTTTGAATAAAAAATGCACTAGAAAACTGGGACACATTATACAACTTCAACAATTGTCTCAACTTCTGACAAGTGCTGTGACTCATCACTTAGCAGGGACACTAAACAAATTGTTGACAAGCTGGGCGTTATTCCCAGCATCACCAGAGTTGATTCTATTGGCTGCAGCTGTCATTCTGGGGAGTTCATGGCGTGGAGCCTCACGTCAGCTCCCCTGCACCCACCACCTCACACTGAGACTCAGCTGCTCACAGAACTTCACTTAGAACCCCTTCAGTTTACCATGAAGAGCAAGATTTTTTTTTAAATAAATTCACAAGTATTGGTGCATCCTTGAATTCAGTCAATAGTCACCCACCTTCATTAAGTCTTTACCCACTCAATTCTAACCTTCTGAGAAATCCTAAATTTATTTGTAGTTATTGGGACACTGGGCTTCATTAGTCAGGAGAATGAGTTCAAGAGTCAAGAGGTCATGTGGCAAATCTCTGGGTGAGACCCCAATAAAAATATTGTACTCCAATCACCTCATTATAGGAAGGATGTGGAAGCTGTGGAGAGGGTGCAGAGGAGATTTACCAGGATGTTGCCTGGATGGAAAAATAAATCTTGAGGCTAGGTTAACAGAGCTCGGACTCTTCTCTTTGGAGCCGAGAATAATGGGATGAGATTTAGAGGGCTACAAGGCAGAGATAAGGTGAATGGCCAGTGTCCTTTTCCCAGCGCAGGAATAGCAAAGACCAAAGGAGATCTTTACAAAGGGAGGAAAGTTCAGACACACAAAGAGGCAGGGGAGGTGGTGGAGGTGGGAACAATAGGGGCATTTAAGAGACTGAGAGGCACATGGGTGAAAGATAGCCAAAAAGTTGGGTTGTAAAGGCAGAGAAACTCCACCAAAACTCAATCATCTACCTCTCTGAATGTACAGAGGCGGTCTCCGAGCCGCATATTCCAACCCCTCTCCGAGAGGGCTAATCTCGGCAGTGCATCCCTCTGCTGATCAATCTCAATTGGCAGCTGCGCTAGGTGGTTGTTTGGGGGTGGGCTAATGATGCCGTAAGCCCGCGATCCATCTCTCCACTCACCCCTCTCCCTCCAAGTCATGGGCATTGAGTGGCCTCAGGGCAGTTAGGGCAGTGAGAGGCCAGTGCGGGGTGGGACAGCCACACCAGGCCGCTTCAGTCTTTGGGGCCGCTCTCTGCGGCTCAAAAAACATGGCAGAGCAATGGCTATCTTCTCTACCCATAATCCCCCACACAGCTGGAACTGTTCTGGGAACCTTAGAGCAGTTTCAGCTTCGTGGGGGATTATGGGTAGGGAAGACGGCCATTGCTCTGCCATGTATCGATGACGGGTGGTGCTATGGCACCAGTCGGCCCACCTCCTTTGAATGGGATGCTGGAGCAGTCTTTATGGGCTGCAGTCAGAATGGCAAGTTCCAGATTTTCAATGTGCCCGATCTGAAATGGCCTAAAAATAGAGGCTCATGAGTTGGGAATGGTTTAGTGTTTGGTAGGAATATACAGGTCCGCACAAACAGGGGAAAAGGCCTGTACTGTGCTGTAATGTTCTATGTTAAACAAGGAAGTCTGCAGATGCTGGGGTCAGGTGCAAAATAAAACAAGTTGGAGAGACTGAATATCCAGAGGAAGGTATCAATATTTTGGGCCTGAATCCTTAATCAGGTACAAAAGCAGGTAGGCACCTGAATGAAGGGGGGTGGGGGGTGGGGGAGAGAAGGGAGGAGATCAGGCCAACACACAAGGTAGAAGCTTCACTTCCCGGCAGGTCAGCAGGCAAGGGAGCTGGAGGAAAGGAGATAGAGAGAATCAGGGGAGGGGGTTAGCAGAAATTGGAGGACAATATTAATGCCATCTGGTTGGAGAGTGCCCAGATGGAATACAAGGAGATGCTCCTCCAGTGTGCAGGTGGCTTCACTTTGGCAGTGCACGAGTAGATAATTATGTTGGTGTGGGAATGATAAGTGGAATTGAAATGGTTGGCCACTGTTATTTGCTTCATCACAGATGTTAAATACCTTCAGCTGCAGCCTCAAACTCCAAAATTGCTTAAAAAGGTTTGATCCTTACCTCAAGTGCTGTGCACTGTTTGCACTTTCTCCAAGATGCAAGATCATATCCCCACCCCCTCCCCCACCCCAGTGCTATGTACCCTCCCATAGATGAGGCAATTAGTTAAGCAGCTACAGTAAATGATCCTTTGGTACAAGTCAAATGGTTAAAAAAAAAGTAGCTGGTGAACATGCAAGACATTAAAAGCAGAAATACTGGATGAACTCAGCCAGTCTCGCAGCATCCAGAGGTCAAGATATATATCCAGCCCATCAGGCCTGACCCCTTCCTCGAAATACGAGTGTAAAGGCTGGCTGGTGCCTGGATGGAAAGACTGGGTTAAAAAAAAAATCGAGAGGAGGAGTGTACAGACAAAAGGTGTTAATTGGATGTGTTAAGGACAGGAAAAAGGTGAGAATTGATGTGGAGGGGGTTGATTTTGTTTTTGGTTGTGTGAAAGGAGACAGCCAAGGTTCCAGTCCCAGCCAAACAAAGAGCCACTGCAGTCCAGGAAATTATTCACATTTTCCCGGAGTGCATGCTATGTAAAAAAAAAGCTCAAAACAGGAATGAAGGTGCCATTCCCCTTCCAATGTTTTATCTCCTAGACCCCTAATCAATTTTTCAGAAGGCCTGAACTCAGCTTTTACATTAGTGATTTAAAATCTTGCAGCATCTTGTCCAGGGAAGTGTACCATGAACTTGGCTGCTCCGTGACCAAGGGCGTAATGACGTAGCGATAAACGCACTGCCGGTATGCTATCTAAACCCACAGGCAGATTTGCAGTTTTGGTCATTCCTGTGTGAACAGCCACCCACGAAGTTAAAAAACCCATCAACAGAATTGAGGAGCCCAACTCCAGAAATAGGAGTCGGCTAACTGGCCCGTTGAGCCTGCTCCGCCATTCAATGGCTGACCTGATCTCTACCTGCCTTTTCCTCAAATCCTTCAATTCCCCAACTATGTACAAACCTATCCAACCTGGCCTTCAATATATTCACCGCCACCACTTCAACGAGCGGCGAATTCCACAGATTCACCACCCTCGAGGAAAAGCAGTTCCTCGTCGCCGTCGCCGTCTCCGTCTGAGAGCACTGGTCGGACGAGGATAGCGCCCAGTCCCTGCTGCAGAGCATTGCTTCAATGATGCGCAGCCTATTGGGAATGCAGGCCAACTATCCCTGCACCCTTTAGATATTGGTTAAGTCTTGCAATGGGAGGGACGGGGACAGAAAACTGGGTTTGACCCCCACACCTGAATGAAGTGATGACCAAGGATACAAAGATTTAAGGGACACCGAAGCATCCAGCCTTGCGACACACCCCAAACTTCTTCCTTCTCCACACCCTGGAAGGATTACCAGTTCACTCTGCCTCCATCCATTGTTGTCCAACAGTAAGATAACAGATGGAGGAATATGCAGCCTGATGCTTTAGCTGCAGGTCATTACATTCTGCCCAAAATAGATGGGAAGAGAGGCGCAGGCACTTGGCCCTTACAAAGATGATGTTCCAGGTTAAACTGCCAAGGCAAAAGATACCCATGGTGTGGTGAATAATCTGTGCCAAACATATACTTTTTCTTTGGCTTGGCTTTGCGGACGAAGATTTATGGAGGGGTAATGTCCACGTCAGCTGCAGGCTCGTTGGTGACTGACAAGTCCGATGCGGGACAGGCAGACACGGTTGCAGCGGAAAATTGGTTGGTTGGGGTTGGGTGTTGGGTTTTTCCCTCCTTTGTCTTTTGTCAGTGAGGTGGGCTCTGTGGTCTTCTTCAAAGGAGGTTGCTGCCCGCCGAACTGTGAGGCTCCAAGATGCATGGTTGGAGGCGATATCAGCCCACTGGCGGTGGTCAATGTGGCAGGCACCAAGAGCTTTCTTTTGGCAGTCCTTGTAACTCTTCTTTGGTACTGTACAAGGTGCCAAAACCAATCAGGTGGGCTTTTGCCCTGAACTTTAATGCTGGTTTGGAAGCTGCAACAGGAGTCCATTATATTCAGCTTTTACATTGATTTAAAATCTGGCAGCATCTTGACCAAGGAAGGTGTCTGTTTGAAACACAAGTGAACCATGAAGCCAAAACGGGCTGCCACCAACAATAATATTCACTGGAGGCTTGACCTCAGATTGATTGAAGCAGCAACACCAAAGATATGGCAGAAACCAGAACAAAGCACAAACAGGAGTGGCACTTGACAAAGGAAATCGAAAGGGTTCCTCATTGCAATGCCAAAGTCAAAAGATTTTTGGGCAGATTTTCCTAAGATGCTGACCCACCCTCACTGATGGATATTTTAACTTGGATCCAGTCTCCTTGCCTGCACAAGAGGTGGACAATGAACCACACCACAATTGGATGCCCTGCACCTAGCGCCACAATCAGGTGCCCTAGACCATCTATCACTAATAAGCAAGAGGTCATAACATGCGCGTTATTTTCTTGTGATCATTCAGCCCATTGCATGAATACTGGCTTTCTAGTTTTCTCAACCTTCTTTTGTCTATGCCCCCCACCCCCCCAGGACTCTGCTCAAAGTCTACAAGCTCCCTTCCCTGAGAAGCAGGGCCCCCGTCTGGCCTAAACCCTGAAGTGGTTCTCAACCAGTGGGCCACAGCACACTTCCAGGTCTTTAAAAATGTAAAATAAAATACTTTAAATTAGATAAACCTGTTTCTTTCAGAGCTGCTTTTGACTTGAAAATATTGCTCAGTCATTGCCTCTAATGGGCCATAGCAGGTTAGGCCAGAAACCAGATAGGCCTTAGACCGGAAAAGGTAGAGTACCACTGCATAAGGTTATTTTGGGGGGGGGGGGTGGGGGGGGGGGGGGGGGGGGAAGAACCTCTTCTCCTCCCACCACCCCCCTCCAAAGTAATTGGAGCTGGACTAACCTGTAGAGGTGAAGCAGTGCTGCCCTGGGTTTCGGTCTTTGGGAGCAGATTTGACAGTGAGAGGAGTCTTGGTTAGTGCAGCCTTCTCCACTCGAGTGGCCTGGCGACCATTCCCACTGCTACTGCAGCCAGCAGCCACACTTCCCTTGGCAGCCTTCGTCCTGGTGGCCATCTTCTTCTCCATTATTTTCTCATGGGAGGACATACAGGTCGAAGATGCCGATCTGGTCGAAGCAGCTTTTTGCTCCTGGTCATTATTCCTTCTCGTTGCGGCATTGGCCACTTTGCCTGTCTGGGAGGTGGCCGGTCTGCCGGATATAGGCAGTTGACCACTTGCAGACCCCACCTTGCCCTTGGCTTGGGCTCCAGCAGCAGACTTAGCACTCAGTTTATCTTTGGCAATCCTGTTGTTCACCTGCTTGTTCGCTAGCCCCTTGGCGGGCTCTCCACACTGATCATTCATGGCTTCATCTGAGACATGGACATCTACTGGAGGAGATTCACCCAACTCTTCAGACTTCATGGCTTGGTTCTTGGGAGCAGAAAGAGGCTGTAGTGGGGGAAAAAAAAAAATCAATTCAAGAGAAAAACTCTTGAAGAATCCATTCCAAATATCCTCCAGACACAAGCCAAACGAAATGGTTGGGGATATAGGCAGGAGGTAATAGGTGGATAAGGGAGGGGGGGACACACCAGCAAGCAGGAGGGGGGGGGAATGGCTCTATGAATGGAGAGGGAAGAGGGTGGAGAGATGGAAGAAAGAAGACAACAGAGGGAAAGGGAAGGGAGAGTAGGTTAGCATATACCGGATACCGGAGAAGTCCATGTTAATGCCATCGGGTTGGAGAGTGGCCCAGGTGGAAAAGGAAGTGGTGCTCCTCCAATTTACATACAGACTGTCTTGGTGGGACAGACATACAAGCATGGGAGTGAGGCTCAGAATTGAAGGGGTCGGCCACTGGGAGATCATTGATGCGGACAGAGCCAAGGTGCTCAAGTGAGGCGATCTTCCAGTCTCTCTGATGCGGAGGAGGCCCACAGTGGGAGCGCTGGATGCAGAAGATCACTCCCACGGACACACAAGTGTTGCTTCACTTGAAAGGTATCTACAGGCTCATTTTGCTTCTAAATATTCTCCATTTCTGACTGGAGGGCTACCATCACAATCGAACATGGTTCTACTCAGTTTTAAATTCTTTTTACACAAGAGAAACCTAGTAGATTAAAATTATATATAGCAAATACACCCCTTAGTACGTTATCAGAAATTAGGTTTCCTGGGTAACGCTGTGCAGTTTCCAACTGAAATGGAATACATTACTAATGAGTCAACCAATCCCTCACCTCCATACATCTTGATAGAGGCTGCCTCGGCCAATGGTAAAAGTATTTTTTTGATTGACAGGTTATTCTAGCCTATGAGACATCTTGCATACAAAACATTCCAAACTTCTAACATGCAAAACCTGCTACAATTTATCAGTGCACAAATTATGCAGTGCCTTTCCAAAAATCTACTTGCATACAAAGTTATTTAGAGGGGCGGTGGGGGGCGGGGGGGGAAGAAAGAAATATCACTAAACACCCACCAGTTATTTGCTGGCCATTTTCAATTTAAAAGTTATGTAGGACTAGATGTTAATATCCCTTATTGCACTCTTGAGACTTGCAGCCTAGGCCCTGTGGGGTAGCCAAATAAGTGGTGGCATCTTCTGGGTTACCAAGTGGGTGCCCTCCTTCCTCACTGATTCGCTGATAGACCCACGACATCTCTGGAGGGTTCAGCAGGGAATCCCAATGTCTCGGGCTCACCCCCTAGACGCCACTCACTCACTTGGGGAATCATTGCTCCTCTTTCAGAGCCCCTGACTACCCTTAGCAGTAACTCTAGAGAGATCTTTGACTCCCTGTCGGTTTATTTTCCCTCACACTCCCAGCTCCTGGAGTAGCCTGGATGTCGACGTGGCTACAAATGTTCTGCAGTCGGACCCTTGCCTTCTAGCCACATTACTGCCCATCAGCTGCAAGCTCAGTGACCCTCAGTTTCTTGGGCTCCTCCACTGCATCCTCCCGGGGCCCTGCATCCTCCATGATATAAACTAGATGGAGCGAGGCCAATCATAGCACAGAGTCTGGTCTGAGGGTTGGTTTCTGCAATTTTATTTGGGAAGCAGAGTCTCTGGCACAAGTCTGCCGCCATCTCCCAATCACGTGCCCAGCCTAGTCTAATCTTGATGTAGCAATTCTGCCTGACCCTCACCTTCGCAGGAAAAAAAATGTCAATGGCCAGCGGGATAAGGGGAAGGTAACACTCAATCCACCGATTTTCCAGCTCTGCTGGAAGACACCGTAGCACCTGGTTGTGACACCAGGTACATCAGCCTTGAATGAGGTTGGCCTTGCAGCCTACCAAAAATGTGTTTTAGTTGGGCAGAGGGAGTATGTGGCAGATGGCAAGACATGGTCACTCTGAATGTCTCCATCTCCCACAGTGCTTTCCAAGAGATCTTCCTTTCCTCCACTCCCTCCCACCTTGTCCATTGCCCTTGCTTTGCCTGAGCGAAGGCCTTGCCGCCGCCTCCTCCTGCTGATGCATCTCCTCCGTCACAAGCCCACGCCTCAGACAGACAGAGCAGCCTTGTTCTAGGCTGACATACTGGCCCCAAGACTGTTCCTCCCTTGCTGTAGCTCAGCCCATGATGTCCCCACGCTTGAGTGCCTGCTTAGTTGCTTCTGATGGAATCCATGTCCTCTTAGTACTGGCTTCAAAATAATTGCACAACTCTGGAATCTCCTGCCAACACTTGTTGCAAGTGGACACAACAAGTCAATCATCATCTATCTGATTGCACTAGTATAATTAGATGAAACCGCTTTCTCCCATCTTTGGCGCAAAATATGCAGATACACAACCAGACAACACATTCAAGACAAGTAAATCATATATAGAAATCAATAAATATCACTTTGTGAATACGAGATTCTCAGAGGGTCAGTGTGAGCAGTTCTTTGGGTCGTTCAGGGTTCTCACTGCCCATGAGAAGGAGCTGTTCCTCAGCCTGGTGGCGCTGGCTCTGATCCTCCTGGATCTCTTTCCTGACAGGAGCAGCTGAAAGATGCTGTGTGCGGGGTGGAAGGGGTCCTCAATGATCTTGTGTGCGCTCTTCCGACAATGATCCCAGTAGATCATGTCAATTGGTTGGTTGGGAGGGTGGAGAAAGGAGACTCCAGTGATCCTCTCTGCTACTTGCCACTCTTATGGTCCTACACCACATAACATCCATTTGGCCAACGTCTGACGCATATACATCCGTGGTCCCATAATGTTATTATCAAGCTCAGAAATCCTGATCGGAGAACGGGATGTAATCAGACGTAGTGAACGCACCAGCTTCCTGCAAGCAACACGTGCATCTCATGTCTTGTATGCAAAGCAATTACACTGCCAGGTGTATAATGGTACCATACATATATAATCTATAATAAGTCTTTATCAAGACATACACGCCTATGTATGTACTGTCATTTCTATTGTGTTATTTTAACGTGAACTTTCCCCAGTTACAAATAAAAAGTTGACCATGCTTTGTCTGAAAGGCAGCAAGATCCAATCTTCTGTACTGCACCTCTCTGGAATGTTGCAGCATTATCTCCCGGATTAATTTTCTTTTGAAAATATTACACGTCAAAACAGCTTTACTACAGCATCCCATGTAGCTTTGCTATGGATATATGGTTTTTGCACAAAGCCCCACTTCACAGAACGCATTGTGGGCATTAAGCGACGCAGGACTGTAAAACAGCTGATATTTCCCTACCCTGAAGTTGAGCAAGAGATCGAGGATGGACCACTGTGTTACTGAGGCAAAGAGAAGACAGCAAGTGATGGGGGTTTGAAGAAAGAAATAATGTTGGATTGTCTGATGGGAGACCAAGTCCTGGAAACTAAGAGTAGCAAGGAAGAGGAGTGAAACATGAAAGTGGACAAGATGCTGTGATTGTAGCAAATTCACAAAATTGCTGGAAGAACTCAGTAGGTCAGACAGTGTCCGTAGGAGGTTAAAAAATACAGAAACAATGCTTCAGGCCAGAGTCCTTCAAGGTACAAAAAGCAGACACGTGCCAGAATCAAAAGGGTGGGGGGCAGGGGAAGTAAATTGGATATGGGAGGCCAGAAGGGAGGGGAAAGTTGAGAATCAATTCCTACCTTTCCTCTCTCTATATCTATAAAAGATTAAAACCTTGTTTTTGATTCCTTTTGTTAATTTTGTGCCTATCCCTTGAAGAAAAAATTGTTTGTAGTGTTACCATAGTTACTATGGAGTCATAGGTCGTAATATCCGAGCGGACTGAGAGTTTGTATCTCATTCTTCGAGGAATCGTGACAGACACAAGCTCAAGATACAAAAGAATCAAGAATTCAAAGTATTTGTTTAAAGTAGATATTGTTATTATGCAGTAAATGTGTTGTTACTCAGTTATGAGAATCTCAATGAGAAGTTATGCTAAATGTTTATTCTTTCATCAACAAATTAAAGCTACTTCCAGCTGCAACTATGAAGTTTGATTTATTGACACAAGATAATAATTCAGAATATCGTCTCTTGTGTTTCTTTGAAGAGGACACATTTTGAACTTGGGAAATACAAGAACTTGGAAAGTCTCGTCCGGAGTATCCCATTAACACCTTTTGTCTGCACCCCTTCCCCACCCTCTCTCTCAATTCAGGCACCTGCCTTCTTGTACAGCAAAACTCATTATCTGGAATTCAACAAAAAAAGGAAAATAGATGTGTTTAAAATTGGTTCGCCTCATGATTACTGCAGTAGCGTGCAGTCTCAAGCAACTGGGGGAAAAAAAATACTTTTCAGGTATCTACCAATCCCCATGGGTACCAGATGCCAGGGGTTCTGCAGTATCTTGAAGGGCTCAGGCCCGAAACAATGGTTACACATCTTTACCCCCCTATGGACACTGTGAGACTTGCTGAGTTCCTCCAGTATTTTTTTGGGTCATTTATTAGAAAAGGGTGAGGGAATATCCAGTCAGACACAGGACATTCAGAAGCAAGGAGGCCCCAGCAATCTTTTGGAAATTATTCCAATTTACCAAATCTCTTACACCAGAATCAGAGGCGTTGCCCAACAAACAGTCCAATGCATTGAAACAAAGTCCCAGGAGACCGTGGACTGTCAGAGGGACAGCTGAAATAAAGAAACCCTTCGAGCCAAACTAAGTACGACCAAACTAAGTACAGGTGCTCCCCTGCTTATGAAGGTCGGACTTGCGATTTGGCGAAGTTATGATGGTTCGATGGCCCCGCCGCTTTAGCATGGTCACCTTTCAGCGATTAATTTTAGTTGAACCCTTCAAACATTGGAATTTACAGAAGTGGTTTTGGTTAATAAATTATATAAATTCCAAATAGCATTCTTACGATTAGCATTGGAAGTAGCAAGGAAATGTATAGCGATTTAATAGAAAGATCAGATAGAACTTAATCTACAAAGAAGGCATTCAGAAATGAGGTCTTGTATGCCATTGGAGAAAATAGCAATATATGGGATAAATATTATGTATTTAGGAAGATTTGGAGCCCATATTTGGATTATTTTAAATGGCAATAGGAGCAGCTTCACCTCCACATTGTAAGTGATGGAATGATTCAAGTTATTCTCCTTACTTTCTTTTTTTTGGGGGGGGAAAGAGAAGATTCTAGAATTATTAGAGGGGGTGGGGGGATTAGGATCTCTTGTAGGGTTTTCTGTAGTCTTTGTTTTTTTTCCTATGTAACCATGTAGTATTTTTGGATAGTTGTTAATGTTTTAATTTTGTAATTGTGGTTATAACTTTATCTTCTAATAAAATATGATATTAAACAAAAAACCCTTCAAACAAACATTCTTCATGCCCAGTGTGCTTTTAGCTGTGTATGTTAATGGTTTCTCCCCAACCCCCCCCCTCCCCCACCAAGTGTGGAACAAAGGTATTCAAAATTTAATTATAAAAAATGGTAGGTGCGATATTCTTTTTTCGATGGGTTTGTGGAATGTAACCCCATTGCAAGTTGAGGAGCACAGACAAAGTCCGACTCCAAGTGCAGACACGTTCATGTTTATAGCTCAAAAACCAAATGGTTACAGTAGATAATGAAGGCTTCACCATACCTGGAAGGCACTGAGTACAAAACATTGGTCAGAATGCACAGAGAGAATTGTGCACAGTTCTGGTCACAGACGACAGGAAGGATGTGGCGAAGCTGCAGAGATTCACCAGGGTGTTGCCTGGAGTAGAATGTTGTAGCGAAGGAACAGGACTCACTGTAACACGGGACACTGAGGGACTGGCCCCTTAGGACTCTGCTCAAAGGTGCCCTTCCCTGTGCAGTCGTGTTTAGTTGCTTTCATCCACATTTCTATCCTACACTAGATAAATTCAGTCTGTGCTCACCCCCCAGTTGAGGCTGGTTGAGAGATTTATAAAGGGCGGGAAGAGTGGGTAAAGCAAGGATCTGATGGGCAGTTACACCTACAGGGTGATGGTTGTACAAAGAGTGTTGCAAGGAGCAAAGAAAATACCAATGTTTAAAAAAAGCATTTGGACAGGCACTTTAATTTTTATTTAAGTGGCTTTTTACCATGCTGTATATCAATTTTTTTTTTTTTTTTTTTAATTTAAATGACTTTTAAAAATTTAAACATAGTAACAGGCCTGTGCCACCCAATTAACCTACAACCCTTAGTAAGTTTTGAACAGTGGGAGGAAACCAGAGAAATGCACACAGACACAGGGAGACTGTACAAATTCCTTACAGACACCACCAGATTAGAACCCTGGTCCCGATCACTGTAACAGCATTGTGCTAACTTTGCTGCCCTTTGTGCCGGGGTGAGGGGGGGTGGGGGATTCAGTTCAAAAAGAAACAGATGCTGGAAGAACTTCTCAGCTAGTCTCACAGCATCCAGGAGGAGGTAAAGATACTCCACCAACGTTTCAAACCCCAGCCCTTGCTTGAAGTGAGAGCAAAAAGAGGAATGGGGCATATATTAAAAAGCTGGCAAAAAGGGAAGAATGGGAGGAGGAAAGAGTCTAGACCAACTGAGAAAAGGTGCTGATTGGATATGATAAAAGGACAGGAGAGAATTGATAGGGGGAGGAGGCAGAAGCCACTTTCAGGTGCATCCTCCACCAAGAATGCACCTGCAGAAGTGAATGAAAAGCTTTGGAATCGTCGTTCAGGTGGCAGCCCTGAAAGCGCTGTGCTGTCCACCTGAAAGGGACAGCTGCACGGGAGCACACTCTGGCTCCTCTCCACTGTAGCCCACTGACGTGACGTCATTTGAAGTGCGACGAAGGAGAAGCAGAAGGAACACAGGATTATGGCAGACCCGGAGCAGGCAAGAGAAATATTCATGAAGGTTTCAGCCTTTCTCAGTGCTCAGAACAAGATACCCTGCCTGCACGCTGTGTTTCCAAATTCACGCCAAGCATCTTGGGCTGACGATGTCACTGCGACATCATCAGCCCGCCCCTTAGCAGCCGCTTTCAGGCGGCTGCATTCAGGTGCCTAGGGAGACTCAAGTGCTCCGGCGATTATCCCTCCCGGAGGAGGGTTAGAAAGTGCACCTTGGAGGCACCTCCTGCTCTTTCAGGTGGGTATCCCAAGAGCTGCACAGGGACAGAATAGGCCGCTTAATCTTGGAGTATTCTGGCCACCTGAAAGCGCCTAGAGACACCTAAAGGAGAGAAGAGATGGGGCTAACCGAAACCAAAGAAGCCCAAGTTAATGCCATCCGGTTGGAGGGTGCCCAAATGGAACAGGGGGTGTTGCTCCTCCAATTTGAGGGTGGTCTCAGACTCCATGGACAGGAGTGTCAGTGAGGGAATGGGTTGGGGTGAAATTAGAACGGGCAGCCACTGGCGATCCATGCTATTGCGGCAAACACAGTCAGAGTTGCTCAATGAAGGGATCTCCCAGTCTGTATCCAATCTCTGATGTGGGCCAGTGGGAATGGCTTCATTTGGCCTTTCTCTGCTGTACAACTGGGACTCAAGAGCTTCTGATTCAATACTCTATTTCTAAGGAGTACACAAATTTCCCATCCATCTCTGATCAAAGACAACAAATTGAATAACCACAAGTTGTTTTTAAAAAAAGAGGGCTTGGTTCAACAAATTTCAACTTTAAAAAAAAAAGCTTTCTTTTGTCCCTCACTTCCTCACCTTTTCGGAGCACCTTCTTCAGCATTACAACTGGATGCTTTTTAAAAACCTCAAGGAAGGCGAGAAAGTCTAAAAAAGCTGGGATGGGCCCATAATGCAATAACTGCAGCGCTGCGGATGTTCTGGGCACAAATCCCCTTCATTGGATTTAATTTGTTCACTGTTTCTCTCTCTCTCCTCCCCCCCCACCCCGCCAAAATAAATGCTGCCTGACATACTAAGAAAAAAATTGGATTATTGTAACTTAATTTCTTCCTCAAGTAGGGGTTAGCGCAATGTCTTTACAGCGCCAGCAATTGGGACCAGACCATAGTTAGAATCCCTGCAAGGAGTTTGTACATTTCCCCCAACCACCCACCCATGTCTGCAGGGATGTTTAAAAAAAAGGGGCTCCAGTTTCCTCCCACCCTTCCAAAACATACCAGGTGTAGGTTAATGGGGTGTAAAATTGGGCAGCATGGACTCAGGGTCAAATTGGCCTGTTAATTTTTTAAACATTTTTTTTTTAAATAAAATCTACAAGTATTTCTCACCTCTCCCAAAAGCCCCCCCAAAGTCCCAAAACCCAACTAGTGAAAAATTGGGGTTCTCTCCACCCACATTCAACATTGTGAGCCCTTCAAATAAATACCTCTTGTGCTTCCGAAGCAGAAGTTATGAGCCATTATGAGCCCTCAACGTGGGCTCTATGGTCCACCAGGAGCTACAGCACATTTGAGCGGGGCCACAGACTGAAAATATTTTGAATGCTTTTTTTTTAAATAATGTATTCAGTCAGAGAGAAGAAAACCAACTAAACTCGACTGTTGCTCAGGGAAGGGGGCCCATAAACTTTGAGTAAAGTCCTAAGGGGAACTACAGCCATAAATAGGTTGAGAATGGCAGGTCTAGACATATTCTGGTTTCACACAAGATTTTATTGTGCAAATGTTTAGACGCGACTTCTTGACGACAATCCCAGAATCATCTGTGGCTTCACCCTACAATTAGCCCTGAAAAGCTGTGTTTGGAAAGTTGGGGGAGGGGATAGAAATCAGTCAAAACCAGGTGCTCCAGTTTTCTCACACCCGTTCAAAACTTATAAGACTTTGAAGGTTAATTGGAGTGTTTGGGCAGGACAGGCTCGTGGGCCAGAGGGCCTGTTGCCGTCAAAAAAAATTGGGTGTTTTGACACTTTAAAAAGTGGCCCAAAATATTGTAGTACAATCATTAGCCCCTTCTATGCTGCAAAATTTCCATCTTAGGAAGCAGACTTGTGTGTTCACACTGAGCCGATAAAAGCCGGCCAGAGAGCCCTTTTTCACTTGAAGCTGGCTTTCCAAACCAAGAGGTGGGACGTGCATCGCAGGAGCGTCAAGTGTGATGCAAAACATATGCGCCCAGAAGGGTCATTGCCATGCACTCAAATTGACAGTGGAACAACATGTGCGCCTCAAGGCCCTGTGAGGTCTTATAACTCAAAGCTTCTGAGTGTCGTAATCAAAATTATTTAGTTCGTTGGTACTGATTAAGTCACTAAAATTTGAATTTTCTGCATGCTAAAGGCATCATCAGCCCTTCCTGTTTCGACCTGGCAACAGTGGTTGACCATTTTAGATAGGTCCTACAGCGCTACGCTCCACCGCTGAGAGTACCCACTTTGGAGGGAAGATGGGCAAGTCTGGACGACACGATACACCTTCCCCCCCCCCCACCCCCCAAAACAGAGGAGGAAATGTGGATAAAAGTCAGCTTTAAAGCTCTGTGTAAAAGGGGCCATTTATTGTATAAATGGCATCTTAAAAAAATATTTGCTGAGCAAAGTTTGGGAAGCACATTGTTAAGCTTTTGCATGCTGCAGTTAGCTAGATTGCAAGAGTTTACAGCAATAGCCAAGCACATGAATGGGGCCTTAAAAATAGAGAACAATTTATCCACAAATTGTAGCAATGTATTCTATAATCGAGCTACTATGGACGTCAGTGTATATGTTGTTGAGGTGATGTACACCTCCATGCTGGGCTTGTATAGATTACTACTTCTGTCACATGGACAGGAAGTGATATCATCAGCAATGTCATCTGCCCAGATAAAAGCCAGTGTTGGGTGCAGGTCAATTTTCCCCACAGCATAGCCACCACCTTGGGAGCTGGTTTGCTTGCTAGTAAGTGGGTTGCCACAAACTATCTAGTGGCACAGAGAAACTACAAGATACCACTAGGCTGTTGCAACCCTGGGAATCAGCAGACTCACTGGGCCAATTCTGTGCGTTTTTACTGCAGTCACCCCCCACCCCCCCCCTCACCGATGGGCCAATCAGCCAACTTCTGCTCCAACATCTTGTGAATAGGAACACCCCCCACAACCCAAGTTTTTAAACATCAGATTATCATGTCCATTCCTTTCCCATTAATGTTCCACCACCTTTTTCTTCTTTGGCTTGGCTTCGCGGACGAAGATTTATGGAGGGGGTAAAAAGTCCACGTCAGCTGCAGGCTCGTTTGTGGCTGACAAGTCCGATGCGGGACAGGCAGACACGATTGCAGCGGTTGCAGGGGAAAATTGGTGGGTTGGGGTTGGGTTTTTCCTCCTTTGCCTTTTGTCAGTGAGGTAGGCTCTGCGGTCTTCTTCAAAGGAGGTTGCTGCCCGCCAAACTGTGAGGCGCCAAGATGCACGGTTTGAGGCGATATCAGCCCACTGGCGGTGGTCAATGTGGCAGGCACCAAGAGATTTCTTTAGGCAGTCCTTGTACCTTTTCTTTGGTGCACCTCTGTCACGGTGGCCAGTGGAGAGCTCGCCATATAACACGATCTTGGGAAGGCGATGGTCCTCCATTCTGGAGACGTGACCCATCCAGCGCAGCTGGATCTTCAGCAGTGTGGACTCGATGCTGTCGACCTCTGCCATCTCGAGTACTTCGACGTTAGGGATGTAAGCGCTCCAATGGATGTTGAGGATGGAGCGGAGACAACGCTGGTGGAAGCGTTCTAGGAGCCGTAGGTGGTGCCGGTAGAGGACCCATGATTCGGAGCCGAACAGGAGTGTGGGTATGACAACGGCTCGGTATACGCTTATCTTTGTGAGGTTTTTCAGTTGGTTGTTTTTCCAGACTCTTTTGTGTAGTCTTCCAAAGGCGCTATTTGCCTTGGCGAGTCTGTTGTCTATCTCATTGTCGATCCTTGCATCTGATGAAATGGTGCAGCCGAGATAGGTAAACTGGTTGACCGTTTTGAGTTTTGTGTGCCCAATGGAGATGTGTGCCCCACATCTCCATCGGGCACACAAAAAAAAAACCCACCTTTTTACAAACTGGAGATAAGCCTGGTTGAATAGCAAAACCAATTTGCATCAAGTCTAAATATTAAAGCTGAAGGCAACCACCCCCGCCCCCCTCCACCACCAAAGTATTCAGGTCTCCATTGATGCTGCCCATCCAATTTTTTTCTATGTCCCTTCCCAAAAGGATTGAGCAAGGGGAGAGGCAACCTGGCCCATCCTTTGTCATTTTAACTAAGGCTGTGCTTCAGTCCAATTCAATTTTCATAATCAGAGCCCATTTTAGAACCAAATTCCCTGAGAAGTTGAAGTGCACATGATGCACTCAAGCAAGCAACTGCCAGGTCCAACCTGGACCTTCCTTGCAGGTAGATACGACCAAGAGGTTCTTTTTAAATAAAAAGGCAATGTGGGAATGGTTTGCAAATCAGGATTACTTTTGGCATCTTATCATTGCATCCTTCTACGGAAGTGCAAAATGCTGATCATTTCTGGCAAACAATGTCTGTATTCAAGTAACAGATTCCCTTTGCTAAGCTCTGCCCCATCTTCAAACCATGTTAATAACATGGTTGACTTAATTAAGTGCCAATCAAGTTTTAAAAACTTTTCATTACATGCAACAAATGAGTGCCAGCAACACGGGTTAGAATCTGGTGCTGAAAAGGAGTTTGTACGTTCTTCCCGTGGATTTCCTCTGGGTGCTCTGGTTTTCTCCCACCGTTCAAAACGTACAAGGCTTTGAAGGTTAATCGGGGGTGTTTGGACAGCACAGGCTTGTGGGCCAGAAGGGCCTGTTACCATGCTGTTAGGTCTAAATTTTAAAAAGTCTGACTCCAGTGAAGTGATCAAAAACTTGGGAAGGAAAGCCAGCAAGTTTTATCGTTACATCAAGACCCTCATCTGGATTTTGGGGGAAAAAAGTTAGAAAATGTTATTTTACAGGCAAGTCAATATTTCACTCTTGGATTAGACAAATCACCTCCCCTCCCAATCGATGCTATTTACTAGGATTGTTGTTCAAAGAGGATTTGCAAAATGATTAAGGGCCCCCACCACCCTGCACACAGCACCTTCCAGCTACTCACAGGAAAGAGATTGCAGAAATATTAGAGCCAAATCCACCAAGTCGTGGAACCAGCTTCTTCCCAAGGGCAGCAAGACTGTGTGTGTGTGTGTGTGTGTGGTGGAGCTTGTATGCGAGTTTGCACTCTTTTGCGCCAGGGGCGGTACAGAGTTACAGAGACCAGCATTTGAATGAGGCACTGTCTGTAAGGAACGGTCTTCCTGTGACTGTGTGGGTTTCCTCACGCCCTCCAAAATGTACCAGTGTTGTCAGTTAATTGGGCAGCAAATGCCTGTTACCATGCTGTACCAGTCAGGTTGGACTGGTGCAACCGGGTGACAAACATGTCAAAAATCAGAATGTTTCTTGTAAATAATCTCACATTTCAAATATCACAGGACTTCTGGAACAATTTCTCCTCTCACAATGTCTATTAATAAATTAAAGTGAAAAAAAAAATAGGTTTTTCCTAAAGGGCAATAAAAAAAATAGGACATCAGCTAATTGCAATGATTCATACCAATTTCAAATCTTCAAAGTCCCAGGACACAGAAGATTCAATGACATGGTTGCTAGGATGGAGGTCAAGTCACAAATAAAAATTTAATTTAGATTCAGAAGGAGCATTGGGGGCCCCTTCATTAACTGCAGTTAATTAAACTCATTAAAATACCAGTTCCCCAACAAAGTAGCTCGTTATTCTGACCATTCTTCCCCCATTGCATCACAAGGGGAGAACAAAAAGAAAAAGAACTTCATGGCAGGAAGAATTGCTTCAGGGTGAAGTACCAAGGCTCAAATAGACCAAGAAGTTCTTCAAGAGGACTCACTGGAGACAAAATGACCTGATCCAGTGTGTAAAAGTAGATGACACAATTTTCTTGTTTATTTTCATTGTGTGATGACATTGTTTAATGGGTTTATTGTATTGTATATGTTGAACGTTTATTGGGTTTGCAGGGGGTGGTGAGAAGGAGGGAGGGGAGAGAAAAAAAGGGAGAAAATGATACTGTGTATATTTAAGAGGGAAATGTTTATATGTATTTTGGTTGATATGGTTCATATCAGCTAACGGATCTGTTACCCAACTAGTGGTTCTTGAAGCTCACGGCAACCAAAGATTTCAGATTTATTGTCAGAGTGCCACAGTTAGCTCAATGCTGTTACAGCGATCGGAACCAGGGTTCTAATCCCACTCCACTTTTTTTGTTGCTCAAGTTTGCAACAAGCGGTCTGGTTTCCTCCCACCCTTCAAAACATAGCAGGGGTGGAGGTCAATCAGATGTAATCAGGTCACCAGTCACCATGCTGTATGTTTTTTTTTTAAATGACATCACATACAACCCAGAGATTCTTTCTCCCTGCAGATGAGGCCAAATTACCACTTATTGGTAGTGCAAATAAATCTGCATTCAACATACCACTAAATAATCCCTATGCCATTGGTGCTCTGTGATTAGTAAGGGATTGCTTAAGGTGGGATGTGGGTGGAAAGAAAAAGTTTGAAAACCACTGTTTTAAATCGTAACTCATTGACTCATTATGGGCATAGTTTCAGAACTCCAAAGGAAATGGGCCACAAGCAAAGCATTTCAGTAACAATTGGGTCTAGAGCAGTGATTCTCAACCTTCCCATTCCCATACCACCTTGAGCAATCCCTTTCTAATCACAGGGCATCGATGGCATAGGCATTACTTAAGGTGGTATGGGTGTGGAAAGAAAAAGGTTGAGCACCACTGCGCTAATGATTCAACCTCCATCACTATCCCTGGCAAAGCATTCCAGGTACCCACAACAGTGTTTAAAAATAAACCACTTACCCCTGTTGTCTTCCCTAAACTTCCCTCCCTTCACTTCGTACATATGTCCCTTGGTGTTTGCTCTTCCTGCTTTGGGAAAAAGGCTCTGGATGTCCACCCTATTTATGCCTCTTAATCTTATACACCTCTATCAAGTCTCCTGTCATTCCAGTACACTCCAAAGAAAAAAGTCCCAGCTCTGCAAACTTTGCCACAAGACTTATTTGCCAAACTGGGCAACATCCTGGTAAATCTCTACTGCACCTTCCCCACAGCTTCAAGTCCTTCCTATAAGGAGGTGACCAGAATTGAACACAAATACTCCAAATGTGATCTCACTAAAGACTAGTAGAGTTGCAACATGACCCCTCAACTCTTGAACTCAATCCCCCTATTAATGAAGCCCAATATCCCATAGGCCTTCTCAACTATCCCATCAACCTGTGCAGTGCCTTTGAAGGATGTATGGATTTGGACCCCAAAGACCCCATTTATCCACATTCCAAAGTAATTGAACCTGTACTCAGCCTTCTGGGTTGACCTTCCAAAAAAAAAAACATCACCTCACACTCAACTCGATTGAACGCCATCTGCCACTTTTCCACCCATCTCTGCATCCTGTCTATATCCTTTTGTAATCTACGACAACCTCCAGCAACATCAACTCCTCCAACTTTCATATAATCCACAAATCTACTGACCCCTCCTTCTGCCTCTTTAACGAGGTCACAGAGTAGGGAAGGTTCCAGAACTGATCCTTGAAGAACTCCACCAGTTACTCTAAAAGGTTTTAATTTTATTTGAATGTTTTCTTTTTACAATAAACCACCAATGGCTCCTGTAACAGGCCATTTAAAGCCTGTACATAGTCAACGGCAGATGAATTGGGTGGATGGACCCTAGGGAGGAACGCTGAGACTTTGTTGATAACAGAACAAGCACAACATCAGAGCCAGCTGGAAGATGGCAATAATATTGAGAATTCACTATCAAGGTTCGAATTTTATACTCTAGATACAAGACGACGCCCCCCCCCCCCCCCCCAACTTTAGAGGTGGGATTTTAAGTTTGGATCGTCCTATCTGCCAGCATGTATGGGTAGTTGGAGATGCAACAGGAAACTTGAAGCAGGGTCTTTATCACCTGGTTAGGGTGAACTTTGGCTTGTTACCCAAGGTAGAGGATTGCCATCTAGTTCCTCTGTTCATTACAAGTGCTATCGTGACACCAATAGGCAAGATCAGCCTGAGAAGGGGCCATTCTTTACCCTGGGACCCTTCACCCTCACACAGAACAGCTCCTCGCTTTGAGGGCCTCATCTTTTTAAAAAAAAATCAGCAGTTGGCCTGAGCCAGGGGGCCTCTGAAGAGGGTTTAAAGCAGCCATTCTCAACCTTTTTATGGCTTTGGGCCCCTTAGAACTCTGCATGAAGTTGGGCCCCCTTTCCGATGAAGCAGCCAAGTTTAGTTGGTGTTTTCCATACTTCTACCAACTACATACAAGAAAATATTTTATGATCTTAGTTTATGCCCCTCCTTAATGTGCCATGGCCTCCAGGGGGTCTGTATGGACCCTGTTGAGAATGGCTCCCACCCATCCCCTTGCTGACATGTCTGGCTGTGGTCTCCTGCAGTGTTAGACCGAGACCACTCACAAATTAGAGGAACACCACCTTGTTTTTCACCCATACCTTCCAACTGAATGGTATCAACATCGACTTCTCCAGTTTATGTTAGCTGCCCTCCCTACCCTCACCTTTCCCCACACCTCCTTTCTTCCATCTCAAGGCCCTTTTATAATGGGGGTGGTTGGAAAAAAGTGACTGTAAAGCCAAATATTCTCGGTCTTTAAATCACTGACCTCTGTAAGAGGTCCAAAGGCAGATGAACTGGTCAAATGCGCTCCATCTTCCATCTGCCTAGGGAGATAGATTCCAAGGTGGAGTGAAGTCACTCCCATCTCCTCCGTAAAAGGAACAACCCCTCCAAAGGGGAGGGCTGATGATCTCACGATGACACCATCAGCCCGCAAACCAGGAGCGCAATTTTTTTTTTTTTTTTTTTTTTATTTTTTAAAAACACCATATGGTCCATAGAGACTATTACGTTGCACTGGAGATTGGCCAGAGTCCCCAGGCTGTTTGTGCAGATATTCACAAGAACTCTTACCTGCTCTTCGGTCATTAGAGAACTGGCCGCTTTCCGTTCTCAGCGCTCATGTTTGATGTCACGGTGGCGGACAGCACTACTGAAGGTTTTTTGTTTTTTTTTTTTAAAACTTGAGACGGCTTTAATACACGGTTTCAGCACCAGACCTTCAGTCTCCATTTCCCCTCAGTCTCCCTTCAGAGTCAGAAACAAACACCGCCTCAATCAATTCCCTCCTTTCCTCCCTTCACATCCAATTAACACCTTTGTCTGTACACCTCCCCCTGTCCATTCTTCCAATCTTCCCAGCCTTTTAAATCAGGTGCTTTTCCACTCCTATCTTGAGGAAGGGCTCAGGCCCGAAACTTTGGATTTAATATACATCAACCTCCCATGGAGGCTGTGAAACCTGTCCAGATCCTCCACATTTTTTCTACAATCACAGTGCCTGCAGACCTTCATGCTTCACTCTTACAGCCCCTCTGATCACCGAGTACACCACCAACCCCAGTGAAAGTTTAACTCTTTCACAACCTGCACGCTAAAGGGAACGGGGCACACGACTGCAGACTGAAAAAAGGGCTTCAACAGGATTCATCTGGCATCCTCCTCGTTAGCTCAGTGGCATTCATTCGTGCACAGCCCAACAACTGTGACAAACACTAGGACAGCTCCAGCCAGAATCAGGTTGCAGAACTCTCCCAACCACACCCCCACACCCCCCCCCCCCCCCACCACCATGGCCCTAGATTCACAAAGGTCAAATCCTCATCCCAGTCCATTCGGAGTTGATGAATTCAAGGAACAATTCACCATCTGTTCAGCAGCACTGGAGCGAGACACTCTTGAACCCGAGCAGGCTGTCAGCATTCTAAATCAAGCAGTGCGAGGATGTGGGCAGAAGTAAGGCAGAAATGTTTGTGCAGCATTTGGCTGGTGTGAAGAGTTTCACCGGAAATAAGAAATCAAAATACACCAAGCAAAGATGAGACAGTGTTTCGACAAAAAAAAGTTTCAGACCTTAGCTGATGAAGGCATATTAACCAAAACAGATCCCAGTCAGAGCAGCAGTACATTAGCACCTTGCTATCACAGCACCAACGACTTGGAGTTGAATCTAGCGCTGTGCATTCTCCCCGAGTTTTCATCGTTTCCTCCCACCCTGCCAAAAATTGTATGGTGGTTGTACGATCATTGGTTTATTTGGGTGGCATGGGCTGGAAGGACCGGTTACTGTGCTGTACGTGCAAAGCAAAACTACCGAGAGCCCAAAGTGGCAGAAACTCCACATCAGTTGGTGAACAATCAAGGTTGCAAGTCAGAGGCAAGGAAGTAGTAAGGCACAAATCGCAGAGAGGATGAAGGAGTGGGGTGGAGAGAGCAAAGGGGACATAACCAGGAGAGAGAGACCACCTTAGTTCATGTGGCAAAGCAATTAGCCCCCTGCTCTACTCACTTTATACCTACGACTGTGGGGCTTGGTACGACACCATCCACAAATTTGTCAGTGATACTACAGTAGTGGGTTTTATAAAGAGGGATGAGTCAACGTACAGAAGGGAGATGGAAAACTTGGGTAAATGGTGCACCAACAACAACCACCTCACACTTACAGTCACCAAAACTAAGGAGCTGATGGGGGACTTCAGGAAGTGAAAGCCAGAGGTGTATGATCTTTGCGGGAAATTAGAAGTCAAGCAAAATTTAACTTCTTGGGAATCCCTTCTCGGAGGATCTTTCCTGGACTGAACACACTCATGGCATCGCGAAGAAAGCACCTCTACTTCCTCAGGAGTTTGCGGAGGTTTGCCGGAAACTCTGGCAAGTAGATGTGTGGTGGAAAGTGTGCTGACCGGCAACATCATGGTCTGGTATGGAAACTCCAATACCCCGGAGGATAGAGCCCTCCAAAAGATAGTGGACGCAGCCCAGGACATCACAGGCAAAACCCTCCTCGCTATTAAGTACATCTACAGGGAACACTGCCGTCAGAGAGCAGCAGCAATCATCAAAGACCCCCACCACCCACCCTCTTCTTGGTGCTATCATTAGGAAAGAGGTATAAGCGCCACAAGATTCACACCACCAGGTTCAGGAAGAGTAGCTCCCCCTCCGCCATCCTCAATGACAAACTCAATTAGAGACTCATTTAAGGGCTCTTACTTGTGCACCTTATTGTTTTTTTTAATTCTCTATATTGCAGTTTGTTTACATTTATTATTGGTTTACAGTTCTTAACAATATATGTACTGTGTGCAGTTCTTTTTGCAGTGATAATTCTGCTGCACCCACAGGAAAAGGATGCTCAGGGTTGTATGTGATGTCATGTATGTACTCTTGACAATAAATCTAAATGAATTGGATTGGAGTGGAAGGTTGTAAAGGGAAATGAGGTTCAAGGAACAAAAGCCAGACTCTGAGGGCTTTTCTGAAAACAATGAACCATCAATGTTCCTCTATTTCAGTGGTTCTCAATCTTTTTCTTTCTACTCCCTATGCTGTAGGTACTCTGTGATTAGCAAGGGATTACTTAAGGTGGCATGTGGGTGGGAAGGGAAGGTTGAGAATCCCTGCTCTCGTTTGATCTACAGTAGAAGCCCAAAATTCCAGGTGTCAGAAATCCATAACCACCTTAAAATCTGGGCTTTTCAAAATCACTCAAACTTTTTTTCCCCAAATTTGGCGGGCTTCCGCGTGTGCACGCACATTTCAGCACCGCAGACGCACAGCGGCAACAAGCAACCAGGCTTTTGGTCGAGTGTTGACTTGGTACATCTTTAAAACTGATCATTTTGATAAATGAAGTGTATTGTCTTTTGCTAACAAATAAACAATCAAAATTCATCTACCTGTTCACCTTCAAATACTTCTTTAAATCTGCATCTTTAAAAATTACTGTCTGAGAATCCAGAAAATCCGAACCAATCGCAAGCAGTCTGAATTGATTCTTCCCCCAACCCCCCCCCCCCCCACCGCACCCCACCACCCCCTGCATGACACCCCACTGTTAAAGAAGAAAGATGGAAAAATAAAAGGGTTGCTTAAAAGAGCAGGCCCGGAAAGCAAGGTCAGTTCCTATTGCCCCAAGGCAGCAAACATCCTGGTAGGTAGTATTTCCAAACCAAAACAGAGGTGAAGCAAGAATCGATACTGCAAGAATTGATACTGCAAGTATCGTCAACTGACAATCCTGTGCTTTCACTGGAAGGAGTCACAGGTTTCTACATTTCCAATCTATTTCCTTGGTTGAGGGAGGGGGGGTGGGGGGGGGGTGGTGGGGAGGAAAATAGGAAAAAAAAATCCCAAACAGGGCAGGACAGAGAACCAGGGAGTCCAATCTAAATTCAACCCCAATCTCTAATGTCATCTGTGTGATCCCGTCTGGAATCTGGCACACGCCAGAGAGCCCGGAACCACTTGTTACACTGTGTTTTGTGCTAACCTGCAATGGGACTCATTGTTAGGGGCAGACTTGCCTGGATACCACCACCCCCCCCCCCCCCCCCCCCCCCCCCGGTGGAATGGTATCACTCCAATGGGACCAGCTCCACCTCCCTTCAGTGCTGTAACTGACATTGCCCCAAGACAGAACCCTCTCCATCTAGTGCCTGTAGACACTCGCCCGGCGGAACAGCAGACTACACCCATTCCTGCTCCCCACAGGTCCTGCAGACAGAGGAGGTCACTGGTGAGGCTGAATCTTTAGTCTTGGCAATTTTTTTTCTGTTCTAAAAGGAAGGGGGAAATGTGGTGATAGGTTTCTTCCATTGTATATAGTTATGATTGTCAGTTGTATATATGGAGCTGGCCCGCCCACTGATGACTCATACCCTATGACTTCTCCCCCGTGGTCCTGGGCATAAAGGTCGAGCCACTTCTCCCTTCCTGCCATTCGTATACCTGGATCTGAGCCAGCAAGGTTCTTCTGTATATTAAATTGCAGTGCACTACCAGTAACCACAAAAGACTAGGCAGAGGGAGCGATAGGCTTTAATGTACAGAAGATAATGTACATTTTAATTACATGACAATAAATAGCATCCGATCTGACTACTGTAAAGGAGTAGTTGCTCTTTCTGTACAGTAATGCATCCAATTGGAATACATTTTAAATCACGCTCCTGTTCAGCTGCCGCATGTCATTTTGATGCTTCTGCACATGGTACTCATGTGTATGACAGTGAATCGGTTATCCTAAAGACATGCAGGTGGAGAGGTTCAATGGCCCAAAGTGCTGTCAGGGGAAAGAATGTGGGTGGAGTTGATGAGAATGGGATGAAATTTAAAAACACAAGACCATTATAGGATTAGCTTAGCGGTTGTTTGACGGAGAGCTGTTGGTTTTCAAGCTGCATTCCACTTGCTCAGCGATACAAATTCAAGCATGGCAATAAAAGAGGCCCGAGTAAAGCTCGAAAGTCTGCAGACACAGTGATTGAAGTAAAAAAAAACAAAGCTGGGTCAAACGGTGTCCTTTGTATCAGCAAAGATACATAACAAACATCAACCTTCATCATTATCTTTGCTGATACAATGGACACTGTTTGACCTGCTGAGTTTCTCCATCTGTGTGGTTTTAATTAAAGAGGCCTTTAATATTTATACTTCTCAGAAATATCTGGAGGGATTGGGACAATGTTAATGAACTGCTCCTCAACAAAGCAACCTCCATCCTCAAGGATTCCCCCACCACCCAGGCCATGCCCTCTTCACCCTGCTCCCATCAGAGGAGTCCTCCAAAGACAAACACCCAGCAGCACAAGAACAGCTTCTTGCCCTCTGTAATCAGATTTCTGAATGGACAGTGAAGCCCAAACATGACCTCACTGTCTTTTTTTGCACAAATTTATTTACTTTTAAATGTAATTTTATGGCAATAAATTCTGATTCTGTGCAGGACTGCATTAAAAAAGCATCCCAATGCAGTACTAAGGAAGAGAATTCTGGACAATTTTGACCCACCAACAAAATGATCTGGCCATAAGAATGGACAACAATTTTCATTTCCTTCCCCCCCCCCCAACCCCACAAAAGGTTTGCTTCCTGAAAAAAAATTGGGGATTATGATAGACAACTTCAAGCTCAACGCAAAAGAATTTCAGAGTTCCTCTATCACCCTGGAGATGACGACTTCTTGCAGTTAATGTAGGAAGCTGGAGAAACATTAAATTAAATTGCCTCGCCCCTAGGAATGTGTTGAAGCTGTTGCGACATTGAGGAGGCATTCCGCTGTATTGAATCTTCCCAGAGAACGTAAATGTTACTATTATGTCCACTCACTATGCTATTGCCAGAAGAACATGTGCATCAACATCCGCTCAATCTATATCAATGTAATGCACAGTATTTGTATACACAATCTGCTTTTAGAGCCTGTCTACATCTATCTTGACTAAGCATCCCTAGGCCTAATGCAACATCTGCATAGCACCTGACTGAGTGCATGCCTGGGTATGCTTGGGCTGACCAAAACAGCTTGCTTTGTGGTAATAACTATTAGACTTTAAAATAGGACACAAAAATAGGTTATGTTTAAAATAATGGTGAGAGAGAGACAGATAGAGACAGAGAGATATCTATAGATATCTATATAAAAAAATTGATTAAAAATGATCAGCAGCCCAAAATCCATAAAATACACCCAAAGGTGTTCAGGGAGCAAAATCTTTGTTGTCCAGTGCACTTGCCCTTGCTACTTGTGGGATCTTTCTGTGCATCTGTGTCCTTTTTAATTCAAGTAACTATTAAAGTATTTTTAAAAAATACTTGTGAAGCTGCAGCAAACAAGAATTTTGGTGCCCAAACACATGTCATGAATAAATTACAACTCCTACTTTCACATTTCCTTACAACAAGCCATTGGGTCTATCAAGCCCACACTGGTTCTTCAACACCCATCAACTTTGAACTTCCAAATTAACTACACAAGGGCCACTTGGACTACAATAGGCAGTTAACCCACAGGGTGGGTGGGGGTTGATGATCAACTACAGACAGCCCAAATAGTGAGGATAAGCACCAACTTCTGCCCAGCTTGTTGGTTGTAACAGGAACACCACATTTCCATTCAGTGGATTATGCCCTTCTCCAGAATTCCTTTAGTACCGGAAGGTTCTTCTATTCTCTAGTGGTTTTCAAATCTTTTCTTTCCATTCACATCCCACCTTAAGTAATCCTTCTGCCATCGGTGCTCTGTGATTACTAAGGGATTGCTTAAGGTGGGATGTGAGTGGAAAGAAACCACTGTTTTAATCATACCCAATTGACTCATTATGTGCACAGTTTCAGAACTCCAAAGGAAATGGCCAATAACAATTTTTCTCCAGCAAAATATTTCAGTAACAATTGGGACTAGAGCAGTGATTCTCAACCTTTTTCCCCCACTCACATATTACCTTAAATAATTCCTGACCAAGGATAGAGCACCTATGGCAGAGGGATTGCTCAAGGTGGTATGTGAGTGGGAAGGGAAGGTTGAGAATCACTGTTCCAGACCCAATTGTTACTGAAATATTTGGCTTGAGAAAAATTGACATTGGCCTGTTTCCTTTGGAGTTCTGAAACCGTGCACATAACGAGTCCATTGGGGAGGATTAAAACAGTGGTATTCAAACTTTTTCTTTCCACCCACATGTCACCTTAAGCAATCCCTTACTCACCACAGAGCACCTACAGCATTAGGAATTACTTAAGGTAAAAAGTGAGCTGAGGGGGTAGTTTAAAAACCACTTACTTAGAACGTGGTTCATGAGCCCGTGACACCCAAATACCCCAATTAACCGACAGCCCCCCTACGGTTTTGAAGGGTGGGAGGAAACCAGAGCAAACCCATGCAGACAAACTCCTTAGGTTTATGGTGTGAAAAATAAAAAATTTAAAAAAAAAGACAGAACTGGATTCAAGCCCAGGTTGCTGGCACTGTAGTAGTGTTGCACTAAGCATCCCTCCCCTTTAGCAAATGATTTATACATATCCAAATTAACTATAGAAATTCCTTCAAGACCATTCCATCTACCTTTCACTTCTAAACACCATTTTTTTTTTTTTTTTTTTTAAATCATTTCACTCAACTGCAATGATGATTATTATATGTTCCAGCGCAGGTCAGACCACATTCCTATTAATGCAGAAATGCACCTCGTCTCCTACGGACCCCTATCGATTCAGTCAGTACACTTGATATCTCGACCAGCATGCCAAGGCACAGTTGTTCCCAGAGAGCTATAGCACTCAGGGGAACAGAGGCTCCACCACAACCAACCAGGCCGAGGAGAATAAACAATTGGCAGTCAGGTAAATCAGTCCTGTACGTTGGAGTGGGGGGGGTGGGGGGGGAGCAAATTTTATCAGGGTTAGATTATTTCTCTGCCAGAGCCAGAAAGGATCCAACACCTATTTGCTTTGCTGCAGGCATCTGTAAATAAACGAAATCAAGGACTGTTCACACTCGCACATGCTGACAACTCTTCAAGTGCTCCAGCCAGGAAGCCTCCAGAAAGAAATTAGAGTCAACTACATACATACAGTAAAACTTCCCTCAAAAAATCTATTCCAGCAACATCTTAAGCTGATTGTACTTTAAAGGGTACAGTTTAACAGCAGCTGTTTAATTTATAGACACAACACACACTAACAGGCCACACCACCCAAATGCACCCATGTGATTAATTAACCTACACACCCCATGCATCTTTGTAGGAAACAGGAGCACCTGGAGAAAATCCACTCAGGGGACAAGGGGAAGGATGCGCGCCTTACCTGTTGTGCCCTGCCGTCACACTTCCCCCACCCTCCGACAGAAGTGACACTAGTGGACCCAGCACTCTAATCCACCACACATGCGCCAGCGGGTGTTCGCGCATGAAACCATGGCGGCGCACGGCCTACAGACCCCCCCCCAGGTCGCCACATTTAACAGGTAAGCACCTCCCTTGCCCTTTCTGCCCCTTAATTTGTCCTCCTTTGGGGTCTAACAGAGGGCAAATTAACATCTGGCTCATGGTGGCACCGGATGGACCACAGAGTTCACAAAAAAATAAATAAAACCAGACCATCTAGCCACTCTAGCCAGATTCAAACCCACGTCATATGGCACTAACCACCATTCTCTCTTCTCCACCAGGAGCATCCAAATTCAATTGGCAATGGGCCTTTTTAAAAACAAATTCCAAGCAGAACAAGTTTGATGCAACGGAACATCATTCAGAGACAAGATGTCTTTTTAAAAAAAAATTTACACACTTGTTAAGCCACAACATAAAAAATTACCCTCCAGATTTAAACACAAACATTTAAAAAAAAATCCAGGTATTGGATTGTTAATCATCAAACCATCAACAGCCAACTTCCACTCAACTTTCCAGCCAATTAGATAATTGAATTCACAGCCCAGACACCAGACTCAGGGGATATCTTTCAGCTTCAGCTCATCAGAGGATGAAAGCAAAATGAAATGCCATATCAGGTTGCTCTACCACACAAACAACATCAGTCACCTAATGGAATGAAAAACAAGTAATTTCCCCCCCCAAAACAAAAGGGAGCAGGGAAGGGGAAAAAAAATCCCTCCCCCCCACTCCCTCCCCATAGCATTCAATTGAGTGAAATTTAGTTTCATTGTGAAGCATCAAGAGATTCCAACTGACAGAGGTTTGCTTATTATATATTAAATAGAAGCCAGATAATTCACCACTGAAGAGACATTCCATTTTTAAAAGCATTTGGCTTGCAAAAACCACCCAGACACAGTCAAATGTGCAAGTTGCATAGCAACATCGGGATTCAAACCTTGGAGAAGGCAGCTGGTCTTGAGAGCAGGGCAAAGGAGGGCCACAGAAAGTCCCTTTAAGACCCATCCTGCAAGAGTCAAGCAGGGAATGCAGGTTAACAAGGCTTTATTGAAAATTTGCCTCAAACTCTTGGAGGCTCACCACAGTGATACAACTCATCAAATTCTGACATTCATTCAAGGGGCAGCAGCTCAAAAAGAAATCATTTCACATGGCAGCACCTGTGCACTTCACAGGGGACTTTCACTTAACCCATTCACCCCCTGCACTCTGAGCATTAAAATAGAAACAGACCCTCACCCCCCCCCCCTCCCCATCCACCCATGTTAACCAGCAGCAAACTTACCTGCAAGTGTGCCTCCCTGCTTCACAAAAGACAGACTTCTCCCAAACACAGTATAGCTGGGTGGAGCTAACACTCCTAGCAGACAGAATAGGATGAGGACAGAATTAACTGCATCAACAGCCTTACAAGTACTGCCACAACAGCCAATCAGGGACCTCCTCAAATCCTGACCAATGAGGTAATCGTTCGATATGGACAATACTGTGGATTAGAGTGACCAATGAGATGGCACCCAAACAGCCCCTGATGTTCCACCACCCACCCCCTTCGGCACCAACTGTACACACACAGTCCCCATCTGCTCTCTCTCTCACCAGTTCATTTTCACTCATTTGGAAACAGCTGCCCCA
This sequence comes from Narcine bancroftii, assembly GCF_036971445.1. NCBI lineage: Eukaryota > Metazoa > Chordata > Chondrichthyes > Torpediniformes > Narcinidae > Narcine > Narcine bancroftii. The sequence continues at coordinate 246,072,434 of NC_091471.1, forward strand.
CGCATCACCTCCGGCTCCTCTGTGACAAGGCTGGCAGATGGCAGCCGGCCCCTGAGTGCGCAGGTCGCGGGTTCAAGCCCCACTCCCGCCGGCGGTGTGTGCTCGTCGCTGGCTCCGGCGGAAGGGTGAACGGGATGCTGCCCTGTCAGGGAGATGATAAACTGGCATCCTTCAGCTTCATCAGGTGGATGTAACCGGTCACAAAGTAACTGCTTTATGGAGCAAAGAGGCATCTTGTCAATGCTCCAGAGATACAGCACGGAAACAGGCCTTTCAGCCTGCAGAGTCTGTACCAACCAGTAACCACTAACCCTACATGAATTAAATGACATTAAACAAATTTATTCCCCATCCCTCTTTCCTCCAGCTCTCATCCCCCTTTCCTCTCCATTCACAGAGCCTTTCACCACCTGTTGTACCCTCCCTCCCTTATCCACCTATTACTTATTACTGTCTGTGGGATTGTGCTCCTCCCCCATACCCCCTTCACCATTTTATTCGGGTGCCTGCCGACATTTTGCTCGTACCTTGGTGAAGGGCTCAAACCCGAAACGTTGGTTCTGTACCTTTACCTTTGACTGTTTGACCTGCTGAGTTTCTCCAGCAATGTGTTTTTATTTTAATTCTACATTCTTCCTCAACTCCCCTGGATTCGAACACTCACTTGGGGGGGGATTTACAATGGCCAATTAATCTACCAACATGCCCATCCTTGACATGAAGCAGGGAAAAGACTAAGCCCCTGGGGGGTAGCCCAGGTTCTCTCTGTTTCAGTAATAACCAGCAGGAGCGGGCAAACTCCACACAGACAGGTCCCAAAGTCAGGATTGAACTGGGATTTCTGGCTCTGTCGTTAACCACGGTGACCTAAATGACTATATAGGTTACCTGGTAGGCTACGGGAACAGCCTGTCTGCCAAATATCCCATGTTACAACAGTGACCACATTTTATTTGTTCTAAAGTATTAGCCATAAAAACGATCTACTCCAGGTCCAGCAAAAGATCAGTCTGCGTGATTGAAATATTTTTTTTCAGTAACTCCAACTGTAACCCTGTACACAGTCTTTTATCCAGAACCCTTGGGGGACAGTGTGTCCCGAATGTTGGATTTTTTTCCGGATTTCGGAAAGCCAGATTTAAGCCCACCCGAATTGTGCTGCCATATCCACTCCCACCCCCTTCCAGTCATGCTGCCATCTCCCCTCCCCCCTCGCCCACCCGACTCGTGCTGCCAGTCTCTCCTCCTCGCCCGCACGACTCGCGCTGCCAGTCTCTCCCCCTCGCCCGCCCAACTTGCGCTGCCATCTCTCTCCCCACTTGCCGGATTTTAGATGTCCGGATAAAGGATTGTGTACCTGTACAGTAAAAACTCTGGTATCCGGAATTCAAGCAACCAGCAAAAAATAAATCGAGGAAAACAAATTTGAAATTTTAAGAATAAAATAACAGGTAAAAAAATACGCAAGTTTAAAATTGTAAATGTTCTCTGAAGTGACGCATGAACCTTTGGTGAAGATGAGAGCAAATATTCAGCCAGTGGAGAGCCTTGGTTGGGCTTTGCTCGTAGCAGCTGTTTGAATAAAGTTGTGTGAAACATTGATGGTCCCGCCCAGGGTGAAGAGCAGGTCGATGGCGCAGGCCGTTGGGCTGACTCTCCTAAAGTGTCTCCTTATCCCTGCTCTGTAAGAGTCACCTGGTCAGAGGCTTTAGCTGTAAACTTGGGGGAGGGGGAGTTAATTATCTATGATGTTATTTTTCGTCTTTTGGGTGGCTCCGTGGAGGAGGTGGAACCTGCAGATGCAGCGCTGGTTAAATGTTTTCAAAGAATGTGACTGAAAATAAAATAAAATGCTTTAAGGTTAGTAAATCACAAGGAACTGGAAAATACATTTATCCAGTATCAACCAATTCCCATAGGTGCCGGATACTGGGGGTTTTACTATATTTATAATCCTTTTGTATTTAACGAAGACAGATTTCCTCCTCGGAATAGCTGACATTGCTTGCAATGAAAATGATCCAATCACTCTCTTTTGCTTACAATGCCTGGCGTAAGAATTCAACACTCAAGTATGATCTGGATGTTGAATTCACTGCTTGTCCTTGGGGGAACCCGGATTTGATATGACGTGCAGTAATGTCTATGTGGAGTTTCCATGTTCTCCTTGGGACTGGGTTGCTTCCTTCCAGCTTCATCCTGCCCCCACCCCTTAAAGGATTAATAAATTATCCGCGATGAAGGTGAGTGATCGGGGAATTGAGGGGAGTTGGTGGGCACATGAGGAGTGGGGGGGGGGAATCTTTTGGAGCAGCCATTCTCTCTTTTTTTTTAAATTTTTTATTTTTCACACCATAAATCACATTAACCATGATACACACTTTTTCCTTTTCACACATATACAGTGCCATTTTCTCCCCCCCCCTCCTCCCATCCCACCCTCCCTACCTCCCCCCTCCCGTCCATTTAAGGTATAAAATCTAGGATACATTAAACCAGTCAGACAATGTTGTCATTCAATAAAAATACACCAGAAATTCCACTGAGTCCATTCTTTTCATTTCCTTTTCCTTCCGTTAACTTAGGTAGTGATTGTCCCCGGTAGGTTTTCGCTATTATGTTTAATGTAAGGCTCCCATATTTGTTCGAATATTTCAATATTATTTCTTAAACTATGTGTTATTTTTTCTAATGGAATACATTTATTCATTTCTATATACCATTGTTGTATTTTCAAATTATCTTCCAATTTCCAGGTTGACATAATACATTTTTTTGCTATGGCTAGAGCTATCTTAACAAATCTTTTTTGTGCATCCTCCAAATCAATTCCAAATTCCTTGTTTTTTATGTTACTTAGGAGGAAGATCTCTGGATTCTTTGGTATATTGTTTTCTGTTATTTTATTTAATATCTGATTTAGATCTTCCCAAAATTTTTCTACTTTCTCACATGTCCAGATTGCATGAATTGTTGTTCCCATTTCATTTTTACATCGAAAACATCTATCAGATAGTGTTGGGTCCCATTTATTTAACTTTTGAGGTGTAATGTATAGCCTGTGTATCCAGTTATATTGTATCATACGTAACCTCGTATTTATTGTATTTCTCATCGTTCCAGAGCATAATTTCTTCCATGTTGGAGCAGCCATTCTCAATGGGGGTGTCATATACCCAAACTCTTCCCCCCACCCACTGAGGGCCACAGCACATTTCAGGGGGACGACGACACAGAATCAAAATCAGAAAATATTTTAGATTTTTTCATGTAATCGATATAAGGGAAAGATGGTAAATCCTACCTCAGATAGACCCTTACTTACGATGTCCCGACATTCGATGTTTCAAAGTTAAGATGGTTCTGTTTTCGCATTTTTGGGTGAAATCTCACGTATTTTGGGGGAAAAAATCTCACTTTTATGGGAAAATCTCGCTTTTTTGGTGAAATGTCACATTTTCTTGGCAAAATCTGTTTTCTGGCAAAATAGTGTTTTTTTGGGCAAAATCACATTTTTTGGCCAATCTCGCTTTTTTTGGGGCAAAATCTCGTGTTTTTTCACCCGATTTCAATTTACGATCATTTCAACTTTCGATGCAAGTCCTGGAACCAAACCCCATGATAAGTCGGAGGTCTATCTATAAACTTGACTGCTTCACAGGGAAGGGGTCTTTGTTAACAGAGTCTTAGGTGGGGGGGGTGGGGTATAGCCAAAAAACAGTTGTGAAAGGGTGCTCTAGAGAGCCAGTATTGATACAATGGACTGAATAACACCCATATCCACTTATATCCTCTTGCCTGTTAGCCCATGCTCCCCCTGCCCCTTCCTCCCTCCTCTCCTCTCCTCCCCCCCCAATCTTTTTATTCAGGCACCTGCCAGCTTTTGGCTTATCCCTTGAAGAAGGGCTAAGGCCTGACATGTTGATGAGATGCTGCCTGACCTGCTGAGTTTCTGCAGCAATACCGTGTACTTCACTTCGACCCTAGCGTCTGCAGACTTTACTGGCCAAAAACTAAATTTGGGAATTGTTTCTGAATTTGTCCTCTTGTTACACACCCTGCTGTTCCCAGGAGGTGACTGTTTACAAGTGACATTCTCTCGGCACTATGGTCCTCCATCATCTTTGTTTCCAAAACGTCATCAACGAGATAATTATCCTCCAACCTAAATGTTGTTAACAATTTCCCAGGTGGCCTAGGATGACAACTTGCTTTCATGTTACCCCTTTTGACACAGTGAACCAACCCAAGACATCACAGGGGAAGAAGATCAGAGGAAATTTGACACCGTGGATGACATCAGGGTCAGGGACTGAGGGGCTTGGTTGGGGCCCCAGGCATTCAGGAATGTTTGAATGGAGCCAAGAGGGTTATGGAGGGAATTCCAGTGCTTGGGACCTCGAGGGGAAGCAGGTAAGCTCAGGGAAAATTGAAAAGGTAGATGAGGAGGAGTGCAGAGATGTGGGGTTGTTGGAGAGGACAGGAAATTGTCCGACTCCCCTCTGTAACCCTGCTCTATGTTTACCTTCTTGTGCTATGCTTGAGATCTCCAACTGGACTGCTTGCAAAACAAACTTGATCATTGCACTTTGGGAGGTGCGATAATAATCTTTAACACGAAAGTCTGCGAACGCTGTGATTGTAGTAAAAACACAGAAATCCTGGTGGAACTCAGCCGGTCTCGTGGTGCCATAGGAGGTAAAGTGATATTACTGACGTTTCGGGCTTGAGCCCTTCCTCATGGTATAAGCAAAAAACAGAAAGGTGTCAGAATAAAGACTGAAGAATGGCTGGGAGAGGAGTCCAGACCAACAAAAGGTGTTAATTGGATATGATGAGCAGAGAGGTGAGAATTGGTTTTGCCTCTGCGAAGTGAGACAGAGCGAAAAGGGAAGAAAGAGAGAAGAAGGAGGGGGGGGGGGTTAACTGAAATAGGAGAAGTCGATGTTAATGCCATCTGGTTGGAGGGCGCCCAGATGTAAGATGAAGTGTTCTTCCTCCAATTTGCGGGTGGTCTCAGTCTGGCAGTGCACGAGACCGTGTCATCGAGGGATAGGGTCAGGGAAATAAAATGGGGGTGGCCACTGGGAGATCCGTGCTGTTGAGGCGAACAGAGCCAAGGTGCTCGGCGAAGTAGAGGGGACCATATAATAAACTTACTCGACCTTTGCCTTGGGTGCAGAAGGATTTGAGCAGAGCGGTGTGGATGCACAAAGGAATGGCAATTCCAGAATTTAGGAGGGGAGAGAGACCAGTAGTAACAGCTGGGGTTCAAAGCCGTTCCTTCTGAGTCTGTTTATTTGGCTCAGATTCTATCTAGCATCCCAGAGGCAGAGTTGTGTTGCCCTTGGCTGTGTTACTGAAAGCACAAGGTCTTCTCAAACACCCCCTCACCCACCCCCTCCCCCCTCTCCCACCCCCTCCCCCCTCTCCCACCCCCTCCCCCCTCTCCCACCCCCTCCCCCCTCTCCCACCCCCTCCCCCCTCTCCCACCCCCTCCCCCCTCTCCCACCCCCTCCCCCCTCTCCCACCCCCTCCCCCCTCTCCCACCCCCTCCCCCCTCTCCAGCAATGGGATTAGTTCAGATCCCACGCTGAGTCCAATCTCCCACTGCTCATCTACACACACAGCTCTGAGGCAGGGATCCAATCTCCTGCTTCAGGAGTGCAAACACAATGTATCCAAGCCTGATTAGTTACAACAGTGGAAGGTCCTCAGCTACATTCCAGCCTAGGAATGCATTCTCAGCTTTCATTAACCCATTGCATGCCTCAGTTCCCAATGCAGTTCTTTATAATTCCCACTAATCCAGCCTGACTCACATTCTCTGTCAGCTCCTTGTGCTGTCAGATTCCCTGATTGAGTTTGCCATTGAGGAGTCTGATGGTGGAGGGGGAGCAGCTGTTCCTGAACCTAGTGGTGCGAGTCTTGTGGCACCGACACCTCTTTCCCGATGGCAGGAGCGAGAGCAGAGTGTGTGCTGGGTGATGATCACTGCTGCTCTCCGATGGCCTGTAGATGTCCTCGACGGTGGGGAGAGTTCTGCCAATTATGTCCTGGGCTGCGTCCACTACCGTTCGCAGGGTTTTACGCTCAGGGGTATTGGTGTCCCCATACCAGACCTTGATGCAGCCAGTCAGCACACTTTCCACCACACCTCTGTAGAAATTTGTCCAGGTTTCCGATGTCAAACCAAACCTCCGCAAACTCCTGATGTCATTAGTGTGTTGGGTCCAGGAAAGATCCTCCGAGATAGTGACTGCTGTGTTTAACTAAACCCTTCAATTCGATCATGACAAAAGCTTATCTGGTCACCATTATGTGTGTGGGAAAACCCACTGCCTCCTCATAGACCTGTGTTTTGTGCTTTGGTGACCTAGTGCTGTAAAAGCCTCCTTGTAAATGCAAAGCGCCCGTCAATATCTCATACTCCTGAATTCAAGGTTAGACACATATGCATACGCACACCCAATCAAAGAACACACAAGCACGTGTACACACACAGAACACATGCACATGCACAAACACATGAATTCACAAAGACACACATTTGCACATATAAACGCACAAAGAACACATGCGCGCGCACACACACACACACACACACACACACACACACACACACACACAAAGGTGTGCACTTAGTGTGCATCTATGCAAACATTTTTATCGTAAAAATAAATTTTATTTTGCAATCTGTCCCCTTCCTCCCTCTTTCCCTCCTTTCCTCTCTCCCTCTTTTCCCCTCCTTCCCCCCACTCCCCCCCCCTTTCCCTCTCCCCCTCTTTTTCCTTGTACTCTCTCTCCTTTTCTCCAATGTGTATGGGTCAGGGCATTTGAGTTTGGCCTGGCTGGTCACTACGTATCCACTGAGTTCAGACTGAGGCTGCAGGGACGGGTGTCTGTACAACCCGCAAAGGCCTGTTGATTGGTCAGTTAGTTGGCCACTGTAAATTGTCCAATGAATGGTAAAATCTGGGGACAAATGATGAGAATAATGGTTAGCTCGAACACGGTGCAGGTGCTTGTTTTCATGATGTTTCTCTCTGTGATAATGACAACATGGCTCAGATAGAGAGAGAGGTGAAAAAGAAAGGGGGAGAGAGGGTGGCAGAGACAGAGGGGGAGAAAGAGGGGAAGGAGAGAGATAAGAGAGTGGGTGAGAGGGGAGGGAGAGATAGGGGAAGGAGAGAGGGAGGGAGATGAAAGAGGGAGAGAGAGATGGGGAGAGGGAATGGAGAAGAGAGAAGGGGAGAGGGGAGGAAGGAGAGAGGATGGGAAGAGTGGGGAAGAGAGAGAGAGAAGGGGATGAAAGGAGAGGGTTAAAATTGAGAGGTTAAAAGAAAAGGATAAAATTTGGATGCAGGCATTAATCCACAAGGAATTTAACATGAACACAATTGTGATTGTCAGATGTAAAAATAATGCTGTTTTTTTTTAAAATGGGAGAATGCGCATAAAATCATTTCCTGTTTGAAGTGAAAACTGAAAAACTCCAAGGGAATCCTGGCAATCCCTGGGACACAGAAATGTTTAGCTGGACAGCAACAAAGAGTCATTAAAATGCAAATGACATCTTCACGGTTTTCAAGTGCAAAGTGCAAGATTACCTACACACCAGGATGAGAAGACAATAGACAAAGGTTGGGGGGGAGTAATAAATGGGTTGGGTAAAAAGCAGAGATGGAGATGGGGTCCTGCCAGTCAATCGGTGCCAATAAAGGCCAGTCCCCAAACAATGGGAGTAATTGTCCCAGCCCAGTGTTCCCCAAAGACAATTATGTGCCTCATCAAATAAACATGGAGTTTGGAGCAGGGAGGAACAGGGAGGCAGGGGACCGCATGAAAAATCTTCATGAAGCTTTTGTGATGTTTAATTCCCTCTGCCCTAAAGATGCTTACCCCACCCCCCCCCCCCCCACCCTCCCCTATATTGAATATCTCTCCCAGAGGCCACTTAATAATAATGAGATGCTGCAGGAACTCCATGATGGTCAATCACTGTCCCCGATCCCAAAGGGACAGGCAGAGAGAATAAAAAATTGTTGTTGTTCACGTGCCTTGCTGTTCGTCTTGGGCGATCACGTCTCTCCATCCAGATAGATCATAAATATTCATGGTGCAAGGGAAAAACAATGGTGTTTCAACAGTGGTATTTTCGTAGGGTACTGGGAATGGCTGTTGCATTATCACCCAGCCTATCATCACAATTGGTAGAGGGCAGTACAGTAAAACAGGCAGGAATATTGCAGGAGCGATATTGAATAAACATTAACATGCAAGCCACTGGAAGATTGGGCAGAGAGGCAGGTTATAGACCATAGGAGCAGAAGTAGGCCATTTGGCCTGTCGAGTCTGTTCTGAACATGAGCTGATTCATTTCCCCACTCAGCCCTACTCCCCTGGCTTCTCCACATACCTTTGATACTCTGTCTATTCAGATAGCTATCAATCTGCCTTAAATACACCCTATGACCTGGCTATTACAGCAAATTGTAGCAAATTCCAGAGGTTCACCAGAATCGGGATTTATTGTCATGAACAAGTCAAGAAATTCGGTGTTTTGCGCCAGCGTCACGGTGCAAACATTCATATTATAACCAACTTACGACATTACTATAAAAAAATTAAAATAATCACGAAAAGTAAGACAGTGTCTTTGGTTAACTGATTATTCAGGAAACTGATGGCAGCGGGGAAGAAGCTGTCCTTGTGCCACTGAGTGCTCGTCTTTAGGCTCCTGTACCTTTTTCCCGATGGTAGCCGAGTGAAGAGGCCATGGCCTGGCTGGTGGGGGTCTTTGAGGATAGAGGCTGCTTTCTTAAGACACCGCCTCATGTAGATGTCCTCGAGGGAGTGAAGTTTGGTGCTTGTGATGTTGCAGGCCGAGTTAACAACCCTCTGGAGTCTATCTATTTATTTATTATTTTTCACACTATAAACCACATTGATCAAGATACATACATTTTCCTTTTCAAATATATGCAGTGTCATTTTTTCCCCACTCCCTCTTCCCATCCCACCCTCCCTACCTCCCCTCCCATTCATTTAAAGTTCAGAATCTAAGATACATTAAACCCGTCAAACAATGTTGTCACTCAATAAAAATAAACAAGAAATTCCACTGAGTCAATTCTTTTCATTCTCTTCTCCTTCTGTCATTTTAGGTGGTAGATGTCCCCGGTAGGTTTTCTCTATTGTGTTTCATGTTTGGCTCCCATATTTGTTCAAATATTGTAATATTATTTCTTAAATTATATGTTTTTTTTTCATGGAATACATTTATTCATTTCTATATACCATTGTTGTATTCTCAAGTTATCTTCTAATTTCCAGGCTGACATAATACATTTTTTTGCTACAGCTAGAGCTATCTTAACAAATTTTTTTGTGCACCATCCAAATCAAGTCCAAATTCTTTGTTTTTTATGTTACTTAGGAGGAAGATCTCTGGGTTTTTTGGTATTTTATTTAATATCTGGTTTAGATCTTACCAAAAATTTTTCACTTTCTTACATGTCCATATTGCATGTACTGTTGTTCCCGTTTCCTTTTTACAGCGAAAACATCTGTCAGATACTGTTGGGTCCCATTTATTTAACTTTTGAGGTGTAATATATAGCCTGTGTATCCAGTTATATTGTGTCATACGTAACCTCGTATTTATTGTATTTCTCATAGTTCCTGAGCATAACTTCTCCCATGTTTCCTTCTTTATCGGAGTTTATTTATTCATACAAATTTAAATTTCATTGCAGACTTCACTTATTCTGGCTCACCAATGGCTTTTTTTTTTTTTTTTTTTTTTAAATTTTTTTATTTTTCACACCATAAATCACATTAGCCATGATATACACTATTTCTTTTCACACATATACAGTGACTTTTTCTCCCCCCCCCCTTTCCTCCCAAACCACCCCCCACCCCCCCCTCTCATCCATTTTAGGTATACAATCTAGGTTGCATTAATCCAGTCAGACAATGTTGTCATTCAACAAAATTACACCAGAAATTCTACTGAGTCCATTCTTTTCTTTCCTTCTCCTTCCATCAACTTAGGTAATGTTTGTCCCCGGTAGGTTTTCGCTATTGTATTTAATGTAAGGCTCCTATACTTGTTCGAATATTTCAATATTATTTCTTAACCAATATGTTATTTTTTTCTAATGGAATACATTTATTCATTTAAATTTGGTAGTTTCTTCCTTTTAATTTGGTTATGTATTCCATTAATATTTAAAGATATATAGTTCAGTGTAGCCCTTTTATATTTTGTTTATCTTCTCTTTCCGTTTTTCCATCATTACCTTTCCTCCTTTTCCATTTCTGTTTTCTTATTTTCAACTCTTTATAAGACAACATTCCTACAACATCTAACATTTTCCTTATTCTCCTATTTCTATCTTATTTATCCCCAATCTCCCCTTCACCTCCTGAGTTGTCCTTTATCCCTTGTCGGACAACCACATCTCCCCTCTCCATTTGGATTTGCGAATCCACTCGCAAGCGTCAACTGATTGTGCAGTGACCGCTATTTCCCCCCACCCCGCCTCCCCCAGAAAAGATTTCACTTTTCATATGTCACAAAGGTCCCTCTTTTAATTCCCTCCTTATTCTCTCTATTCCATTACCTTCCCTTATTAATTCTTGTCTATACTATCTATATTTTCTTCTAAGTACAGATACATTCATGTATGCTCATTGTCTCTATTCACTCTTATACCTCTTTACCTGCATACATATCAATCGTGATCATTTTTACTCTCATTACCCGTCTTCATCCCTCAGTCTATTTTTGTCTTTACCCACATACATATCAGTCGTGATCATTTTAACTCTCATTACCCGTCTTCCTCCCTCAGTCTATTTTTGTAATTGTTCTGCAAATTTTCGTGCTTCTTCTGGATCCGCGAATAGTCTGTTTTGCTGTCCTGGAATAAATATTTTCAATACCGCTGGATGCTTTAGTATAAATTTATACCCTTTCTTCCATAAAATCGCCTTTGCTGTATTGAACTCTTTTCTCTTCTTTAGGAGTTCAAAACTTATATCTGGATAAATGAAGATTTTTTTGCCCTTTATACTCCAGTGGTTTGTTGCCCTCTCTTACTTTTTCCATTGTCTTCTCCAGTACCTTTTCTCTTGTAGTATATCTTAGGAATTTTACTACAATAGATCTTGGTTTTTGTTGTGGTTGTGGTTTAGAGGCCAATACTCTATGTCCCCTTTCTATTTCCATTTCATGCTGTAGTTCTGGACATCCTAGGGTCTTAGGGATCCACTCTTTTATAAACTCCCTCATATTCTTGCCTTCTTCATCTTCCTTAAGGCCCACTATCTTTATGTTATTTCTTCTGTTATGGTTTTCCATTGTATCTATTTTTTGAGCTAGTAGTTCTTGTGTCTCTTTAGTTTTTTTTATTAGATTTCTCTAATTTCTTTTTTAAGTCTTCTACCTCCATTTCTGCTGCTACTGCCCGCTCTTCCATCTTGTCCATTTTTTTTTCCCATTTCTGTTAAGGTCATCTCCATTTTAATTATTTTCTCTTCTGTGTTGTTTATTCTTTTTCTTAAATCCTTAAATTCCTGTGTTTGCATTCTTTAAATGACTCCATGTATCCTTTAATAAGAGCAAGTATATCCTTTACCTTGCCTATCTTTTCTTCTTCTATTTCACCATACTCTTCCTCTTCTTCTTCCTCTGGGTTGACCATCTGTTGTTTCTTTGTTGCCCTTTCCTCCTCTTCTATCTTGTTTCTATTGTCTTCTGTGGTCTCTTCTTGCTGCAGGTGTTCTGCAGCTGTCGTTGCCGGCTGTGGAGATCGACTCCCCAGCTGGTCCCCCCTCCCGTCGGTGTGTTTTTTTTCATTCGCATCGCGCATGCGCGAAGTTTCGCGCATGCGCGGTTGCGCACTTTTGTTCGGCTCTGCGAGCCATTTTTGTAGTCCATTATTTACCGACCTGAGGGAGCGGGTTTCTCTCTCCGCAGCGGGCCTCTTCGGACAGGTAAGGCCTTCACCTTTTTCCTCCTTTGTCTTCTCTTCCTCTCTTCTTACCGTTGCTTTCGACTTTTCTTTTTTTTGTCGCCATCTTCTTTCCACCTTTATACTCACTTTTTTGTAACTTTTATTTCTGTGCCTTTGTGTTTTTCTCTTGTTTTTCCCGACTTTTCTGGAGAGGGCTGGAGTTTCACCCGTCCGGCCACTACTCCATCGCGTGACTCCTCCCCACCAATGGCTTCTTGAAGAAAGCATGTCAGCGCCTGTACTTACTCAGGAGTTTGCAGAGCTTTCGTACGACACCAGAAACGCTGGTAAATTTTTACAGAGGTGTGGTGGAAAGTGTGCTGACCAGCTGCATCACGGTCTGGTATGGGGTCACCAATACCCCTGAGCGTTAAAGCCCTGCGAAAGGTAGTGGACACAGCCCAGGACATCACCGTGAGAGAACTGAATGGATTTTATTGCATACTTCCTCCCCTCCCACTGCCAAATAGCCAGCCAATTCCCAGGAGTGTTCCACACACAAAACCAGCTGCCTCCTTTCCTATATTGCAGCAGTAACTTCACTTATCTTTGGTCATAAAGCACTTAGGAATGTGAAAAGCATTCTATCCAGAACTGAGAGTTAATGTGACTGAAAAGCTTACAAAGGAGGCATCAGTGACCACATCTTCAGTAGAAGCTGGTAACTGGCCCAAGGGAAGGCTTGTCTGATGTTAACATTGTATAGTATCTGACAGGTTGGCTGAAGAGGTATGCTTGATGAACTGGATTCGTAGAGAAGGTATGGTGCGCTTTTAGCCAGAATCAGACACACACAAGGTAAAGGCTGAACAAGAGGCTTCAATCCACAAAGACTTCCAGAGACCCAGCTGGCTGTAGCTGCAGTAACTCTGAGTGAGGCTGACGCAGGCTTATATCCAGGAGGGTGATTGACAGCCGGCCAGGTGTTGTCCTGTCCCCTTACACTCCTGCAGGTACAGAGGTTGCCCCTGCAGTAGGCCGGCAGTACACTCCTGCAGGTACAGATGTTGCCCTCTGTAGTAGGCCGGTGGTGTACCTCCACATTCACCACCTTCTTTAAAATTGTCCCGGGCGAGGTCAGTAACAAGGAATCATACCCACTATACAATATTTACAGATTGAGACGATCTGGCGGCTGCCGGGGTCTCTGTGATCGTCGTAGGACTGGCTCTTGGTCACTGGTGGGGGGGCTGGCGGCAGGGGGTCTTTGTGACTTGTGTGGTGACGTGTGGAGGGGTGGCCAAGGGGTCCAGGGTCGACATATGAGAGTCGTATTCGATGGGTGGGGGGGCAGGTTCGTCCCCCAGGGCTGAAGCGGGCCCCTGGTGGTCAAGGAGGTCCTGCGTGCCCCATAGCTGCCTGGGGACAGGGATGTATGCCCAGTCAGCGTTGTCCTGGGCTGGAGGATGGCATGGTGTGGTGGGTGTTCCTGATGGTGCCAGGTCCCTGGTTGAGGACAGTATCCTCCCTGCCACTGCCGAACCTAACGTAGGCGTAGTTGTGGTTCGCACGTAGGAGGAAGACCTGCTTGACCAGGGCTTCGGCCTAGTGTGTCCGTACCTGCATATGCAGGAGCACCGGTCCCGGGGACATGAGCCATGCTAGGAGGGACATTCCAGCTGCCGACTTCCTGGGGAATGAGAACAGATGTTCACGAGGGGTCTCGTTGTTAGCTTTAGACAGCAGCGACCGAATGGCATGGAGCGCCTCGGGCAGGGCGTCCTACCAGTACTCAACAGCCCACCTTTTTGACTTGAGAGCCAGAAGGACTGTCTTCCAGACCAGCCCGTTTTCGCGTTCCACTTGCCCATTGCCTCTCGGGTTATAGCTCGTTGTGCGACTGGTCACGATGCCCCTCGCCGTCAGTTACTGGCGCAGCTCGTCACTCATGAAACTAGACCCTCGGTCACTGTGGATGAAGGTGGGGTAGCCAAACATGGTGAAGATCTGCCCCAGGGCCCTGATGACGGTGGCTGTGGAGGTGTTCGGACAAGGGATAGCGAAAGGGAAGCTTGAGTACTCGTCCACTACCATGAGGAAGTAGACGTTTTGGTTCGTGGAAGGCAGGGGCCCTTTAAAGTCCACGCCAAGACGCTCGAAAGGCCGAGTAGCCTTTATAACGTGGGGGGGGCGGAAGAAGCTGGGTTTACATTCCGCACAGACCCGACAGGCCTCGGTCATGTCCCTGATGTCCCTGATGGTATACGGCAGGTTCTGGGACTTAATGAAATGGTAAAACATGGTGACACCTGGATGGCAGAGGGACTCATGCAATGCCTGCAGCCTGTCATTGTGCATAGACATGCAGGTCCGAGAGAGGGCATCGGGGAAGTCTTTATACTTCCCAGGGCGGGTACTGGATGTTGTAGCTGTAGATTGCCAGCTCGACTCTCCAGCGCAGGATCTTGTCGTTTTTTGATCTTGCCCTTGTGGATAGTGTTAAAGATGAATGCCTGTGAGGAGGGTGAATCTCCTGCCGGCCAGGTGGTGGTGCCAGTGGCGGACCGCTTCCACAATTGCCTGGGCCTCCTTTTCAATGGCGGAATGTCCTAGCTCGGAGCCATGGAGGGTCCTAGAGAAGAAAGCGACGGGGCGCCCCCCCCCCCCTTTGGTTGAGGGTAGCGACAAGGGCTACCTCAGAGGCATCGCTCTCCACCTGGAAGAAGGAGTCATCATCCACGGCCTGCATCGTGGCATCCGTAATGTCCTGCCTGATGTGGATGAAGGCTGCCTGTGCCTCAGGTGGGAGGGGAAAATTTGTAGCTTGGGCCAATGGGCGGACATTGTCCGAGAAGCAAGAGACCCACTGCGAATAATAGGAGAATAGGCCAGGGCACCTGCGGAGGGCCTTTAGCATGGGGGGGTAGAGGTAGCTCCATTAATGGGCGCATCCTTTCTGGATCTGGAACGACGACCCCATGGGCCACGATGTACCCGAGGATGGCGAGGCGGGTGGTGCTAAACACACACTTCTCATTGTTATAAGTGAGGTTCAGCTCCCTGGCTGAACCGGGATTTCTCCAAGTTATTATCATGGTCCTGCTGGTCACAGGCGCAGATAGTGATGTTATCCAGATACAGGAACGTTGCCTTTAGCTTGTGCCGGTCTACTATGCGATCCATCTCCCACTGGAAGACGGAGACCCTGTTCATGACCCCAAAGGGAACTCGGTGGAACTGGTACAGGCGCCCGTCTGCCTCAAAGGCGGTGTGGGGCTTGTCCTTCGGGAGGATGGGTATTTGGTGATAAGCCGACTTCAGGTCAATCGTGGAGAAAACCTGGTAGTGGGATATCTCGTTGACCATGTCGGCGATCCTCAGCAGGGGGTAGGTGTCCAGTTAGGTGTACCGGTTAATGGTCTGGCTGTAATCCACGACCATCCTCGGCTTACTTCCCACTTTGACCACTAGGACTTGGGCTCTCCAAGGGCTGTTACTGGGCTCAATGGCACCTTCCACCAGGAGTCGCAGCACCTCTGCCTTGATGGTCTTTGTCCGTGGCGCAATAGCGCCTACTTCTGGCGGCGATCAGCTTGCAGTCTAGTGTAAGATGTGGGAAGAGCGCCGGTGGGGTGGTGCATAGTGTGGAGAGGCCACAGGTTGGCCGGGTCTGGTAGGTTGGCGTGTGGTGTAACGTGAGTGGAGGTTGGGGCCCCCCGAAGGCAAGGGTGACACTCTGCAGGTGGCACTGGAAATCTAGGCCCAGGAGGACTGGGGCGCAGAGTTTGGGCATGACCAGGAGCCTAAACCCTGTGTATGTCTCCCCTCCCACAGTTATATTGGCCGAGCAGCGCCCGAGGGTACCACCAGTCTTATCCTTGGTGGCGAGGGCGATCGAGCAGGTGGTGGGGTGGACTTTTAATCTCAGGGGGTGGGCCATGTTCAGGTGAATTAAGCTTTCAGTACTGCCACTGTTGAACAGGCACTTTGTTACCTGCCTGTTGACTTGGTCGTCCATCATAGAGCACCCGAGGTCGTGAGGGATGTCTCTAGTCAGCATGGTGGGGGCCAGGACCGTCTTGGGGTCGGAGTCATCGCTCTCCGGTTGTGCGTGACGATTTATGGCATCCGGAGGTGTGGGGATCATCGGTAGGGCGGCCTGGTCATCATCCATGTTGACCACGTTGATGTATGTCGTGGGTTGCGGCGTGCTGCAGCCGATAGCATCTGGAGACATGGGAGCGTCAGTAGGGTGGCCTGGTCATCGCCCGTGTTGACCACGTTGATGTCGGTCATGGGGTGCGGCGTGTGGCAGCCAATGGTGTCTGGAGGTGTGGGGAGCATCGGTAGGACGACCTGGTCATCACCCGTGTTGACCATGTTGTTCTCATCGTCGTCAGGGGCCCTCCGTGTCGGCCACTGCCTGGCCCAAGATAGTGGTGGCACGTGGGGGCCCGCTGCATGGCTGGCCTCCTTCCCCAGCCATGTTCGTTGCACCAGGGGAAGTGATGTTGTCGTGAATGGCGGCAGTGACGTCATTACGTCAGCTGGAAGTGACGTCGCTGTAGTTCTCGGTGAGCAGTGCTGGCAAGGATGGGGGCTGGTCCAGGTGCTCAGGGCACACACTGCGATCATCACTGGTGGAGCCAGATGCTGCACCATCGGAGTTAGGGAAGGTGGAAGTTGTACCAGGGACAATGGCGCCACCCGGCATGCGCACGTGGAGGGGTCCGCGGGGGAGGTGGGGAGGTCATAGAGGGCCGCTGAGCTGCCAGCTGGTTTTGAGAGGCACACTTTAGCAAAGCGGCCTTTCTTGCCGCATCGGGAACAGTACTGTTTCCTAGCCAGGCAGTTTTGGCGCTATTGTCGTTTTTGATCTTGCTCTTGTGGATAGTGTTAAACATTGTTTAAACATTGTTTAACATTGTCGGGGCTGCAGCTGCAGTGTGAGAAGGCCATGAGGGAGCCTGGGGGAACATGGAATCGAAGGCTTCGATGTGCAGGGCTGCAGCATCCAGGGTTCGGACCACTTCCACTGACTTGTCCAGCAGCTTCTGCCGGATGGCCCTCGAACGTAGCCCTCGGACGAAGGCGTCCTGTATCAGCCTCTCGATCTCCTTTGCTCCTACCCCGGGTTCAGCCAGACACGGTCGGGCCAACTCTCACAGGTGACCCAGGTAAGACTCAGCCATCTCCCCGGGTTGCTGGGCTCAGGTGTTGAGGAGGTACCTTGCACAGACTGCATTTATGGGTGGCTTGTACATGTTCTCGAGAGTGTCCATTGCGCTCTTGTATGTGGAGCAGCCTTTGGTTGTCTGGAAGGCATGGTGACCCAGCTTTGACCGGAGTAGGACCAGCTTCTTCCGATCTGAGTCCAGGATGCCGCCTGCGTGCGCCTCAATGATTGCCTTGACCACGTGCTGCCAGATCTCGAAGCATGTCTGGGCTTCCGGGTGGCGTGGGTTGACTTCGAGGCTCCCTGCGCTCAGGAGTTTTTTCCATGGCAGCCGTCGGAAAATTTTGTGGATTAAATTGTGGCGCATTGTTAGCCAGAATCAGACACACACAAGGTAAAGACTGAACAACAGGCTTTAATCCACAAAGACTTCCACAGAGCCAGGCTGGCTGTAGCTGCAGCAACTCTGAGTGAGGCTTCGGGAGGCCAGCGCAGGCTTATATCCCGGAGGGTGATTGACACCTGACCGGGTGGGGCTTGATCCATTCAGGCCAACTGATTAACTGCCAGCCAGGTGTTGTCCTGTCCTCTTACACTCCTGAAGGTACAGAGGTTGCCCCCTGCAGTAGGCTGGCAGTACACTCCTGCAGGTACTGATGTTGCCCCCTGCAATAGGCCAGTGGTGTACCACCACAGAAGGATGCCAGGGTCCTTGTCACAGTTCATCCACAGTAGCAGCATGGCAGAGGAGACTCTGATCTACGGGCCATTCCCGGGGACGCACACAGAGTCAGACATCCAGATCTGGGAGGCTGGCTCCAACCTACCAATCACTGGCCCCATATTGGGTAGGAGCAGAGCACACGGAGCCAGAAAGGATAATGAACCTTGTGTGCAAGTGTTAAGCTAATTAAAGCCTGTAGTACAGCCTTCATAGTTTGTCCTTGTTTTGTTCGCACTGCAATGCACCACAATGTGTATCATGGAGAGCATTCTGGCTGTTTGCATCACTGCCTGGTATGGAGATGCCAATGCACAGGGCAGGAAAACATTCCAGAGACGTGTTAACTCAGCCGGCGACATCACAGGCACCAGACCTCACTCCACTGAGGACATCGACAAGAGGCGGTGTCTTAAAAAATCAGCCTCTATCGTCCTCCCACCACCCTCTTCACACTGCTCCCATCAGGAAGGAGGTACAGGAGCCTGAAGATGAACACCTAGCGGCACAAAGACAGCTTCTTCCCCTCCGCCATCAGATTCCTGAATGGACAATGAACCACAGACACTGCCTCACTTTCTCCTATTTTCTTGCACTATTAATTTATTTTTGAAATGTAATTTTCATCAAATTTACAAAACAATGAATTTTGTGACATGTTCATGACAATATTTTTTTTAAATTCAGTCGTACAGCATGGAAGCAGGCCCTTTCGGCCCACAAGCCCGTGCCGCCCAATTATACCGTTTGACCTATGTTATATACCCGATATGTTTTTTGAAGGGTGGGAGGAAACCAGAGACACCCCCCCACCGGGAAAAGCTCATGAGCAAAGGGAAAGAATGTACAAACTCCTTGCAGACAGCGCCGGATTCGAACCCCGGTCCTGATCGCTGATGCTGTAACTGTTACGCTGACCGCTACGCCAATTGTGCTACCCAAAACTCTGACTCCAATTCTGGCATAACCATTCCGTCCATCACACCGCACAGGATTGAGGCTATGTTAGCAACTGGCATTCAATTACAATATCAGTTCAAATCTGGTTGCCAGTCTACGTGAACATCTTCCTGGAGAAGGTATCACATGGCCTCCTGACTCCAAACTCTCTCCGCCTTCTCATCCTCCAATCTTTTGTCTCCGTGGCAACCCTCCTTCACCCCCACCCAATCAATAAAAGAGTGAGAAAATTCTTCCTTCCTCCAAGAAAAACTAGACAGAGGTGTTGGAAGAAATGGAGCTCTGATGTAGAATTTTCTCAGCATCACTGAATTTTTTTTCTACTCAAGTTTTAATTGTGGCAGCATCCTTGAGATTCAATCCTTTTTTAAAATATTTTATTTAAAGATTAAAATCACAAAACATAACATTAGTTATGACATTTTGATACATACATAATGTGATTAAACATTTTTATATAAACCCCTCCCCAACCACCCCACTAATACCTTCCCTCCTCCCTTCCCCACCTACAAAGAGAGAAAAAGGAGATCATTATCTAATACAATTACTTTTGGAACTTTAAAGCTTCTTGGCTGCAGGAGCGGCGGCATCTATTGGAACGGTCCAAGAGTTCATATTCTAACATCAATAGTTTTCAATAAGGGCTCTGAATTTTAGCAAAGTGTAATGGCGTGTACTAATTGGCCGGTAAAGGCTCGGGCTGGCCCACCCCCTGATGACACTCTCACCTGGACTCCTCCCCTAGGACTCCAGGCCATAAAGGTTGGGCCACCTCTCCCTTCCCTGTACTTCCCTCGCTTGGATCTGGGCCAGCTCAAGTCTTCTGTACAATAAAGCCTATTGTTCCCCTCAGACTCTGTCCTTGTGATTATTGGGGCAACTGGTAGTGCCAAAAACAAAGAAAGAATATTTATCTCTCAAATTATATCTTTTCTAAAAGAATGCAGGCTTTAATTTCATTATGCCATCTTTTCATCCCTAAAACCGAGTCCGATTTCTATGTAACAGCTAGACACTTTGTTAGAAACCACCAACGACAAGAGCAAAAATTTTAACCTTAGGACAAGTCCATATCGAATGAAAAAAAAAACCTTCTTCTTGACCGCATCTAAAACATAAATCTGAAAAACTAAGTTGAAAATTTTTCAGTTTATACGGAGTCAAATACAATTGATGTAAATAATTGTACTGCACTAATCTATAATGTACATTTATTACCTTAGTCATACTGTCTTTACAGAGATTTCTCCAAACATTTTCATCAATCTTTCTATCTAAATCCAATTCCCATTTCATTCTTTATTTATGAAAATCTAATTTAGGCATTTTATTTTGTAACAACTTATACATTTCAGAAATTAATTTTTTTGAATCATCTTTAGTAAGTAATAATTCTAAAGAAGATTGTCTAGGTACAGGTGCACGATCCTTCGGACATCTAAAATCCGGAAAGCTCCAAAATCCGGCAAGTGGGGACTGGCGGTCGGGGGAGATGGCCGGGTGGCCGAGGGACTGTGTTCGGGGGAGACTGATGGGCGGCTGAGGGACTGGCGGCTGGGGGAGATTGCCGGGCGGCCGAGGGACCGGCAGTCGGGGGAGGCAGCCGGGTGACTGGAAGGGGGTGGGGGTGGATATAGCAGCACAATTCAGGTGGGCTTTCCGAAATCTGGAAAAATCCAAAATTCGGAACACACTGTCTCCCAAGGTTCCGGATAAAGAATCATGTACCTGTAATTTTAAATCATGACCCAATTGTTCTAATAAAAATGTTTTAACTTGGTAATAACAAAAAAAAGGTGTTTGGAGGAATTTGAAATTTATCTTTCATGTGGTTAAAGGACAAAAATTTCCCTGCTTCAAAACAATTTTCAACTTTTAAAATTCCCATTTGATTCCAAACTTTCAAAAACTGATTATCCACAGTGAAAGAAAAAAAGTTTATTCTGGTATAAAGGTGTTTTCATTGAAATCTTACCTTTTCCATTTGTCTGATCATCAATTTTATTCCATAATTCAATTAAGTGCTTTAAAATTGGTGGGTCTATTCCAGTTCGTAATTTTGAGTTCCATTTATAAATCCATCATAGATTTTCCACCAATTTTGTCCAATTCTATTTTAACCCAAGCAGTACAGAGAGAATGTACAAACTCCTTACAGACAGCTCGGGATTTGAACTCCGGTCCCGATCGCTGGTGCCTGCTACACCACCCAAATGTTGTCCATATCGGAAATGTGATGGCTGAGAATGCTGAAGAAGTAGGCACAATTACAACATTTAGAAAGCATTTGGACAGGCATATGGATAAGAAGAGTTTAGAGGCAGTCCCTGGGTTACGAACAAGATCTGTTCCTAAGTCTGTCTTTAAGTCTAATTTGTGGGTGTCAGAATAGGTAGATAAAGTTCTTATCAGTTAGTCCAATGTTTGTCTTAGTGTGTAATATATGTATATATATATATATATATATATATATTATATACTATAGTTCAATACAAAGTTACGCACTCAACACAGTGTTAATGGCAACGTGATCCGACTTAAATTGGCAGATGGTGTTCTCCTTCCTTGAGCCAATGAACCGCTGAAGTCACACATTGTTCGTTCATAAGTATGAGTCGTCCATAAGTAGGACATTCTTAACTTTAGAGATAAGTCCTAAGCAAATGGGCCTGGCCCAGAATGTCCATGGTTAGTGTCGACAAATTGGGCTTGAAGGGCCTGTGTTTTTTGCTACACTCCTGTGTCACCCCGAAACTGAGAGACACTTGTATTTTCAGATACAAATGTGCGTACAGTATAGGTACGCATGAGGGAATGAGTGTATGCATTTGCTGATAATTGGGCAAACCAAGCTGATTCTCAGCCAGAGGTTCAGAAGGGATCTGCCAGCTGTTCACACGTTGGCTCACCTCCAACCTTAGCCTCACTCAGCCCATTGCAGAGTTACACTGAACTTTACCCAAACAAGATTAGGAAGGCGATGGAAGGTGAGGAGAGGGTCCGCATGCATTTACATCCAGCCCCTCAGCTTTCAACCAGGGAAGATCAACAAAGATCAGTGCAATGAAGAATTTGACTTAATTTATTTTGTTTCAACCTCTTAATTATTATAAATATTTTAAATAGATATTCATTGAATATATTTTATCTTTTAAACATAATAAACATTGCATGTTATGAATTATTTAAACCTAAATGAATACTTTATAATCATATCTAAGAGAAACACTTAAAAAGATCATTCACTGACGATTAAATCTTATTACCATTGAATCTTCTGTTTGTGCGTGCGCGTGCGTGTGTGTGTGTGTGTGTGTGTGCGCGCGCGAATTTGTGTGTGTGCGCAAAAGTTTGTGTGTGTGTGTGAGGTTATGTCTTTATGCGTGTATGTGTGTATGTGCACATGCATGTGAGTGTGTCTTTGTGCGTGTGTGAAGTTTTGTGTGTCTGTGTTTATATGTGTGTTTGTGTATATGTGTGTGCACGAGTCTGTGCGTGTGTGTGTGTGTGAGGTTATGTCTTTATGTTTTTGTGTGTGTGTGTGTGTGTGTGTGCACATGCATACGAGTTTGTATCTTTGTGCTGCTGTGTATGTGTGTGAGGTTTTGTGTGTCTGTGTTTATACGTGTGTTTATTTTGTGTCCAGTAAAATCCCGTTATCTAGAATTCATGAAACTGGTAGCCTCAAGCAACCAGCAAAAAAAAAAGGAAAATAAATTGGTTAAAAAATACAAAAGTTTAAAATTGGCACCCCCTAGTGGTCAGTTCACCAATCACGCAGCACGCAATCTCAAACAACCAGCAAATGCACTCTACGACATCTACCAATCCCATAGGTGTTGGATACCAGGGGTTGTGTGTGTGTGTGGGGGTGTGTGTGTACACACATAACTTTACTGTTACCCGGCTCTAATCATTTCTTCCTTCAGTGGACACTCAGATGTCGAGGGAGGTCAGCCACTTACTCACTCAGATCTCTTGTTAAGTTGCAAATGCTGTCGGAACCAGGTGAGTGGTGGGAAGGCAAGGGCTGCCAAGAGACAAGGTCATGGGTAACACGAACACCAACAGAGTGCAGACTGCACTATTTTGGCAGCTTTCACCCTGCTCCACGAGGTCAGCCTTCCTGATTTAGCAGGCGTATTTTCACAACTTCAGGAAGCCTTCATAGTACAAGGTTTCTTTTATTGTCATGAATATAATTACACAACTTTGTTTACTTTTGTTTGCCTGATAAAGAACACAGAGGTCCAGAAACCCTGCAAAGAAAAGAAAGAGTGGCAAACGAGCGTCCCTCCAGACACATCGAGTGTCCATAGATCCAGCACCTCCTCAGATGCTGCCACCTCCTTTGCTGGGATTTACAAATAAATACTAGGGGAGATGGGTGAAAGGGAGGAGCAGCTGACTGAAGGAGAAAGAGGGAGGGAATTCCAGGCAAATTGGACTAGCCCTGAATCCCAACTTGGATGAATTGGGCTGAAGGGCCTGATCCATGCTGTACGGCTCTATGACCTCAGCATGAGAGCCCCACTGGTAGAGCGATAACACGTAGGATTTGAGCAAGACTCCTGGATGCAAGACAATCGTTATTTTGAAGAATATGATAACACTAAATGCAACCTAGATTGTATAACTAAAATGGATGAGAGGGGGGGGGATGGGGGGGTGGCTTGGGAGGAGGGAGGGGGGAGGGAGAAAAAGTCACTGTAAAGGTGTGGAAAAGAAAAAGTGTATATCATGGCTATTGTGATTTATGGTGTGAAAAATAAAAAATTTAAAAAAAAAAAAAAAAAAAGAATATGATAACACTGGACAACAAAGATTTTGCTTCCTGAACACTTTAGGGTGTGTGGTAGACCAATTGTTTGTTGGGCACTACCAGTTGCCTGGTAACAAAGACTGAGGGGAACGATAGGCTTTATTGTACAGAAGACTTGAGCTGACCCGGATCCAAGCTAGGGAAGTGCAGGGAAGGGAGAGGTTGCCCAACTTTTATGGCCAGGGTCCCGGGGAGGTGAGAGTGTCATTGGGGGCGGGCCAGCCCGAACCAATTAGCACACACAATCCATACCATTACACCAATGTATATATATTCGAATGTACTGGAACTCGCCCCTTGCTGACTGTGCCTGAAGCTCCTCCCATTGACCCCTGAATAAAGGTGACTGTGCCATAGTCCCCTCCTCAGTTCAGGGCAGTCGACCGACATGGACGCAACTCCATTCTGTTCTGAATAAAAGCCTCTCAGTTTCTCTACAACTTCCAGTCTTTGAAGTTATTGATGGTGCATCAGGGTGTATTTTATGGGTTTTGGGGTGTTGATCATGAAGATCACCTTAAAAGTTTCCTATCATGTACCATATTTTTAGATATAACCAATTCTGTGGGATCTTGTCATATTTTAAGTCTACTAGTATGTTGCCCAAGCAGGCCTGGGGATGCACTCAGTGTAGGTGCTATGCAAATGTTGTCTTAGGCCTGTGCATGCTTAGTCAGGATAGATGCAGACAGGCCATAAAAACAGGCCACATGCTGTGCATTTCATTGATTATACATAGAACAGATGTTGATGCATATGTTCTTCAGGCAATAACATCGTGAGTGTACTTAAATATAGCATTTATTGTCTTCAGGAAGATTCAATACAGTGGAAATGTCTCGTCAATGTTGCCACAGCTGCGATACATTCTGTTACATTTGTGGAGAGTATACGCTTAAAGCTCAAAGATGCAACATGACTGCACTTATTAAGAAAGCCTATGTGCTCTGCTTGTAAAAATTGGTATTTAAACAAACCCTGGGCTCCTCACATTTGTTGTGCAACATGTACAGTCAACCTGAGAGCTTCGCTCAGAGGCACCTTATATGATTAAACATGCTAAATTCAATAAAAGTTAATTCAATGTTTCTCCAACTTCTGATGTGGTATAGCATCCGTAGGTAAAAATGGTGACTCAAATGGGTTGTGAACCCTGACGGGAATGCACTGTAGGAAGTTCTGGTCATGTCATTGTTGGAAGGATATGGAAGCTATGGAGAGGGTGCAGAGGAATTTACCAGGATGCTGGTTGGATTGGAAAATAAATCTCTCTCTCTCTCTCTCTCACTCTCTCTCACACACACACACACACTAACCCTTCCCTACCTCACACCCATAGCACTCTATGGTTCTTTCAGATTTATTGTCAGTGTTATGTACATGATATCACATAAAACCCTGAAATGTTTTTATCCTGTGGGCGCAGCAGAATCATCAGTAATTGTTAGTGCAAAAAAAGGTTTACTTGTACACACTGTATATATACAAACAAATAAAGAAATAAAGAACTGTAAACAGATAATAAATGTAAACAAACTGATTGTTAAAAGCGCAACAGGCAATGATACAATAATGAGGCATCACATTAACCCCTCTCTCCCTTCCTCCACCAATGCTGCTTGGCTCATTGAGAATTTCCTCTTTTATTTGCCTCTGTATGCCATTCCGTCAGCCATGACCAAGCGGGCAGCATACCTGGCTCCAAATCAAACATGAGTGGGTTCAAAACCCAGCCATCATGTAGAACCCAGCTGACAATGTAGAAGCTACGACATTGAGGGAGTGCTGCATTGTTGTCAAGCAGATGGGATTTTAATGAAGTTCTATCTGCTCTCTCCACTGGATGTAAGAGAAAGCACAGAACTTTCAAAGAAAAGAAGGGGTGTCCTCTTCAATACCACATGACAACATTTAATCCTGGACCACCATAACCGTGGGGTGGCATGCTCAGTGCAGCAGTTAGTGCAACATTATTAAAGTGCCAGCGACCCATGTTCAAATCCCACACTGACTGTAAGGAGTTGGCATGTCCTCCCCATGTTTACATGAATTTCCTCCGGGGACTCCAGTTTCCTCCCTCCCTCCAAAATGTAGTGCGGATTGTAGGTCAACTGGGTGAAATTGGGCGGCACCTATTATGAGGCTGTCACAAAGCACCAAATTTCATACCTTGTTCATGACAATAAATTCTGATTCTGATTTCCTTATGTGATGCAGTAGGATTTGAACTTGAAGCAAAGAGCCATTCCACTTCCCCCTGTTTGCTGCTGTAACCTCACTCCCTCCTCCCTGTGCTCCTCACCCTGCCTCTCTCCTCACACTCCCACCCCCACATTTTGCTCATACCCTGATGAAGGGCTCAGGCCCCAAATGTTCGCTCTGCATCTTTTATCTTTTCTATATGAAGGACGCTGTTTGACCTGTTGAGTTTCTCCAGCGTCGCGTTTCTATTTCAATCAGATTTTCGTGTTTTACCATGTGACTGACCCAGGTCTCCAGTTGATGTCGGAAACAGATTTGCTGTATATTCCCATGACTGCACTTCAAAGGAACTTCATTAGCTGTTGAGCCGGTGGGGGGGGGGGGGGGGGGGGGGGGGGCGTCCTGCGGTGTGACAGATAAAATAGAACAGGTTTCTCTTCATTCTCGTTCCCTTCTGCTCTTCCCGCGTTCTCTGCAGCTGTAATCTCTGAAACTGCCCAGCTCCGACAACAGCGCGTTCACTTGCAACACAAAATCTCCTCTCCTTCATTCACTGGCCTTGTTTGCAGTTTGCGCCCTATGGTCATCCTGCCTTCCCCTGGGAAAGACGATCCCCTTCCCCCATCCTCCCTGCAGTTTAATGAGCTTCTTTTGTCCCCTTCTCAGTTCTGAAGCTCTTCCCACAGATATGGCCTGACCTGCAATTTCCAGCATTACATTAATGTTAATTCCACGCCCCATTCCCATACTGATGGCCTCATGCACTGCCAAAACGTAAATCAGAGGAAAGAACACCTCATATTCCATCTGGGCACCCTCCAACCAGGCAGCATTGACATCCACTCATCCATTAAACCCCCTCCCCAAACTCTCCCTCTGTCTCCTATCCTCCAACCCCCCACCCCTTCCCTTCCCTCTCCTATCAGGGTTACCCTCTCCCCCTATCACCTCACCTTTTTTTTCTCGTTTACCCTCCCACCTGTATCCACCTGTTAGCCTGTATTCTGCACTTTACCCCTTCTTCCCCCTTCCCCCTTCCCCTCACTTTTTTGTTTAGGTGCCTGTCTGTGTTTTTCTCATACCTTGACAAAGGGCTCAGGCCCAAAATATTCCCTTTCATAAAGCAAAAAAATCCAAACATAAAGGCAGAGATTCTCTGCCCTCACGTCAGAAAATATACCTTCATGAAGGCTCCCCGACTGGCTCCAAGGCATCGACTCCAATCCCTCTCTGTGGTAGTGTCAGCAGCGTAGCGGTGCGCTCTGCGGCGCATCAAGAACATACTGCTGCTGCAAGCTAGAGGAAGGCTGATGACATCGTGATGACACTGTGAGAAACAGAAGTACCTTCACAGATTTTGTTCGAGACAAAAATTGAGAACAAAGAACATTTATTGTACAACAGTGCAAAGTTGGGTGCTTCCCCTTACCATGGGAATACACACACACACACACACACACACACACACACACTGGGGTTCACCCAACTTTTATACAGTTCATTTCAGTGTAGAGGTACCCTCCCCCCCTAACATTCTTCTGCCTCCTGGATTGGTTTGGCATTTGGTAATTCTGTCTGCCTACCTGCAGTTTCTGTAAACTTGGAAGACCATGGGGTATCTTGTCTGGGTCCCATCATGTCATTGTCCTTATTCATGAATCTGCCTTTGCCCTTATTCACACTTCTCAACCCCCAGGACTTACAAATTCTTTCTTGCTAACTCTTTCTATCACTATAAGACCCTTATTCTATTATACTTGCTTAACCCTTCCTCACACTCTTATCGGAATTCATCCCTACTCAGCACTTATTTAACTTCCTCTAGTCCATGAATTTCATTCATACTAGCTTTACTTCCTATATTCTATTATCTCTCACATTTATTTTAAATTTAAAAATTTTAAATTAATTTTTAAAAATTTAGTCATACAGTCCATTTCGGCCCATGAGTCTGTGCCACCCAATTTACACCCAATTAACCTAAAACCCCACCCCGGTATGTTTTGAATGATGGGAGAAAACCAGAGTCCCCCTGGGGAAAACCCAGTCGGACATGGGGAGAATGTACAAACTTCATAGAGACAGCGTGGGATTTGAACCCCGGTCCTCATCGCTGGCGCTGTAAAAGCGTTGTCCTAACCATGCCAATCTTTATCTTGGCTATATAAAGGACACTGTTTGACCTGCTGAGCTTCCCCAGCATTGTGTTTTAATTTTAATCATGGGGTCTGCAGACTTTCATGCTTTACCCCCTTACTTCAACTATATTTGCTTGCCTGATGGCTCCTGTCCTACTGACTAATTTGGCTGATGTAATTTCAAGGCCTGCCTTCTGTGGTTAGTTGACAAGAGACATGGGCAGTACTAGCAGATTGACTGACTAAAGCAGGAAGTACAACCTCTGTTACTCCAGCTGCCTGTGGTGACATCTCAGAGCTGCTTTTTGAAAAAAAATTAATATCAGCTTTGTTGTCTGAATAGCCAGTTTGTGCTGACAGGCCTGGTGGATCTGAAGGAAAAGGTACGTGTCAGGTTCGAACAACTTCTGTGAGGAAACCAAGGAGGGTGGGGATAAAGAAAAGTTGCTTTTGTGCATCTAGCTGGTTCAGAGAATGGGTTAAATGAAAAGAATCCTTTCAAAATGCAGAGTGTACTTTACAATGGGGAACTGAGTTGAGCAATACAGCCAGGTTTCCTGATTTTACGAGCACCCTGTATATTTCCTAACACCGGACAAGTATAAACCTTGCCCTCTGTCTTATTGCTCGCTGGACTGGCTGAGGGAGGGCAGGGTAGGCGGAAGATGAGTGAGCTGCTGAGAGGACAGGTGAGATTCCGGATGCACCGTGGGATTTTTCTGCCACAGCAGAGGCCGAGCTCATTCTCCACCTTCCGCTTCGTTTCCTTTTAAGTCTCCAATCGATATGATACGTGGCAACACGGTCGAGCAGCCTGGCCGCTGGAGCTGCTGCCTTGCAGCCCTGATAACCGGGTTCGATCTTGACCTTGACGCACTAGGTGCTTTTAAGCTGCAGCACCCGGGTAGTCTTCCTGGGACCCAGGTGTGATTAGTGGGGAAAAGGTGCCTCCAGCGATTTAAGGGGATCCCACCCCCCACCCTCCGCGATGACACGGTAGTCTCCCCTGTCCTCACCCAACTGCTGTCTGTCGACCCCCCCACCGGCTGTCAGTTTCCCTCCCACCGGCTGTCAGTCTCCCTCCCACCGTCAGTTGCGCTCCTGCCCCCACCCAGCGGCAGCCGACCCCTCTGCCCTCGCTGCAGTTGACCCTCTGCCCCCGCGGCAGCCAACCCATCTCATATTCTTTAGAAAAGGAAGGGGAAAGCTGCCTGTAGCAATCCAATGGCTCTGATGTGGCCTCATTAGGCTTCTTTGTTCTAAGTTTAAATAAAATCAAGGAGAAAGTGCCAGACCGATCAGTAACTCCCAAATCCTATCAATGGTTAAATACTAAATATTAAACCCCTCCCCCCCCACTTCTTCCCCCATTGCCTTTCCTCAGCTCAGTCTCTCTCTCCCTTTTCCCTCTGTCTCATTTCACACAGACAAAATCAATTCTCACCTCTCTCCTTATCCTATCCAATTAATAATTTTTGGACTCTTCCCCCAACCAGCATTGTCTCTATTCTGAGATTTCCTGTTTTTTTGCTTATTCTTTGCTTATTCCTTGAAGAAGGGCTCAGGCCTAAGTCTTCGGTAATATATCTTTACCTCCTATTCTATATTCAGGATAATGTGAACTATTTTGTAACCACGTAAAAATACACCCTTCTCTCTGTAGTAACTGTAGCGCGCCACTGTAGGCGTATGGGAATGTGTGTGAACAGTTTCCTGAGATGGTGGAAGTAAAGTCTCTCCTGTTATTTGAATCTTGCATCTCTAAGTTATTTAAGAAGCCTCCCAAGCAACTCAGAGACATAACATCTGAATCGTCGGTGATATACGTTTACCTCCTATGGATGCTGTGAGATCGACTGAGTGTCTCCAGCATTTCAATGTGTTTTTACTACACAGTGTTGTGTTTCACTAAATACTAAAGAGAGCCTGACTAAGACACAGGAGACCCACATAAACTCACTATAGCTTGGATATAAATGTTGTAGTTCTCAGATCTTCATCTTTTGTTTCTCTACTGGCTTTTGGGACTTCCCAATGTTCCTCTCCAGGCAATGGAGAGCCAGTGAATTGTGGTCACTGTGCTTGTGTGGGCAGTGCGGCCCAAGATTTAATCACAACAAACACTGGTCCTAATTTTGTTGCTGAATGCCAGCAAGTCTCACATTCTCGGCAGTGATTTCACCAAGACCCCACTTCCTGCACTCCTTTGAAACATTAGCCCAATTTACAGCACTCTATTTAAATGAGGCAGGGCCCTATCCTCTTTTTAAACACACCAGGACACTTTCCACTATTATCAGTTTTACTCTACTGAAGCAGTTGTCCAAAGCCTCTTGTTCAAAAATGTAGATTTTAAAGTGTATCTTGGAGGATGAGAGAACTTTAGTAGAGAGAGAGATATAGACGAGAGGGGAGGGAGAGTGTAAGAGAGAGAGATAGAAGAGAGGAGAGAGAGAGAGAAAGAGAGAGAGAGAGAGAGAGAGAGAGAGAGAGAGAGAGAGAGTTAAAAACATACAGAAATCCAAGAGGAACTCGGCCGGTCTTTATTTCCGTAGGAAGTAAAGATATATTGTTGACGTTTCGGGCCTGAGCCCTTCTTCAAGGTATAAGCAAGGATCAGGAAGGCTTCAGAATAAAGACTGGAGAGAGAAAGGGGGAAGAATGGAAGGGAGAGGAAGACCAGACCAAAAGCCAAAACATGTTGATTGTATATGATAAGAGAAAAAGTGAGAATTGATCTTGGCTCTGTGAAAGGAGAGAGGGAAAAGGGAAAAGTGAGAGAGAGAGCGCTGGGGACAGGGGGAAGAAGAAGGGCTGAGGGGAGGGAGAGGATTATATGAAAACCAGAGAAATCGATGTTAATGCCATCCGTTTGGAGGGGAATATGTTTCTGGTGGTGAGATCGTGTTGTAGGTGGCAAAAATGGCAGAGGAGGATATGTTGGTCAAGGAAGCTGGTGGGGTGGTAGTTGAGGACAAGTGGAAATAGGGATAAAGGAGGGGGGGGGGCTAATGGAAACCAGAGAGGTTGATGTTAATGGCCAGACATTGTTCCTCCAATTTGCAGGTGGTCTCAGTCTGGCAGTGTATGAGACCATGGACAGACACGTCATCAAGGGAATAGGACAGGGAATTGAAATGGCTGGCCATTGAGAGATCCATGCTATTGCATTGGGCAGAGCCAGAGACAGAGAGGCAGGGGAGCCATGGATTAGACTTGTCATCAAGAATTCTGAATTGGAGGAGTTCAAAGTTCGATGATGGAGAAGATAAGAGGAGGGAAGCGAATGGATTTGCTGATGCTAATGTTTTAACCCTGATGATTGACATTGTTTTGCAGATGACCATTTCCACCCATCGGTACAGGTTCATCTCTCTGATGGTCGCCTGCCTGGCTTCATCAGTGACCTCGGACATTTCCTGCCATGACGACGATGGGGAGCCAGTGGATTGGTAAGGTGGATCATTTAACTCTCAACCCCAGAGATTGTTGAACTAAATCTGGAGCTGCCTTTACTGGGGAAAGATTCAGGGTAAAACGGGAACATCAGGAGACCATTCTGTCCTAGATCATTTTAAAAGTTCTTGTTTTTATATATTTTATGGTGTCAGAACCTTCCAGCCCACAAGTCCGTGTCTGCCAAATATTCCCATTAACCAACAAACCCTGTAGGGTGGGAGGAACTCGAAGCACCCAGAGGTGCTTAAACTAATTAAACTAAACTTTTCCCTGCCTCAGCTCCTCTAATGCAGAAACCCCCATCAGTTCCTTAGTTGCCCCAAGTCTGGCCAACCTCCCTTCTTTGAAAACCAATAGAGAGCCTGTATCCTGCGACCAAACCCACACGCTTTACCCTGACAAGATCCAACCTCAGAGGATTCCCCTTTTAATGAAGCACTTATAGAAATTCTCAAGCAGACAAAGAATCACTGGAGGGATTCAGCCGGTCAGACAGCATCCATAGGTAGAAATGGACAGTCCAAATTTCAAAGGTTCCTTTTATAGCCACGCAATTGTACATAAAAAAATGTAATATACAGTAAACCTTCGTTAGAACTGCATTACAGCCGACTCGTGGACTACGGGGCTGGAGTGGCCAGCGTGGGACTACAAGACTGGAACAGCAGGCGTGGGACGTCAGGGGCCCGAAGACCCTCGCCGGGGTCTGTCAGGCAGTGAGGAGGGTGGCTGTGGTGTGGGTAGCGGGGAGAGGCACTGTCGGCAGCGGGGAGGGTGGCTGTCGGTAGCAGGAGGGGGGCTGTTGGCAGCAGGGGAGGGGGGCTGTTGGCAGCAGGGAGAGTGGCTGTCGGCAGCGGGGAGAGTGGCTGTCGGCAGCGGGGAGAGTGACTGTCGGCATTGGGGAGAGTGGCTGTCAGGTGGCTTCCCCTGCCCCGACTCAGGAGCCAGAGTTTGCTCCATGGCACCTCTCCCCACTGCGGACCTTTCAGGTGGCAGAACATCACCTTCAGCACTGCCACCTGAACATGCCTCGCAGACACCCGCAGCCGGCTCCAGAGCCGCATTCTCCAGGCGACTCCATCTGAAAGCGGCTTTTGGGGTCCACAGACACCCGCGCTATAAGCGATTCTGCGGATTAATGAATCACGTTCTAACGAGATTTAGTGTACATGATATTCTTCAACTTTTGCCTGCTGTAAGGTAAAAAAAAGAGTTGCTATGAACATTGCCTGGCGCCTCCTAACATTAGGTAAAAGAGAAGCAAAAGAAAGTGTCTTCAGAGATATTGAGTGTCCGTGGATTTGCCTCCAGCGTTCCCGCAGCCTCGGTGGCCACACAGACTCTTGTTCAAACCATCAACAATCCGAGTTCCAGATCCAAATCTCCAATACAATCAGGAAGCCCTCGGCGCTCAAGGCCCTTCTTGAATCCTGGTTCCGACACCTGGTTCCCATGAGCCCATCTCCAGCAGTCCACAGCCTATGTGGGTCCTTGACCGCAAGTCTCCAGCAGCCACACCCTGCGTGGGTCCTTCAGCCGCTGAGCCCCTTCGCTGGGATGCTGCCACGGTCACCGTCCTGTAGGGGACGCCCCCTTCACTCGTCCTTTTTTAAAAAATTTTTATTTTTCACACTATGAACCATACTGACCAAAATACACACAAACATTTCCCTCTTGAATATACACTGTCATTTTCTCACCTTTTCTCCCCTACCTTCCCTCCCTCCTTCACCCCCCTCCCCACCCACTCAACGTTCAACATATATGATACATTAAACCCATTAAACCATGTCATCATACAATGAAAATAAACAAGAAATTTGTGTCATCTACTTTTACACACTGGGTCAGTTCATTTCGTCTTCTTCTCATTCTGTTATTTTAGGGGGTGGAGGTCCGCAGTTGGACTTCTCTGTTGTGTTCCATGTACGGTTCCCAAATTTGTTGGAATACTGTGATGTTATTTCTTAAATTATGTTATTTTTTCCAATGGAATACATTTATTCATTTCTATGTACCATTGCTGTATTCTCAGGCTATCTTCTGATTTCCAGGTTGACATAATACATTTTTTTGCTACAGCTAAGGCTATCATAATCTTTTTTTGTGCTTCATCCAAATCGAGTCCAAGTTCTTTACCTCTTATATTACTTAGAAGAAAGATCTCTGGATTTTTTGGTATGTTGCTTTTTGTGATTTTATTTAATACCTGATTTAGATCTTCCCAAAACTTTTCCACTTTCTCACATGCCCAAATTGCATGTACTGTTGTTCCCGTTTCCTCCTTACAGCGAAAACATCTGTCTGATACTGTTGGGTCCCATTTATTTAACTTTTGGGGCGTGGTGTATAGCCTGTGTAACCAATTATATTGTATCACGCGTAACCTCGTATTTATTGTATTTCTCATAGTTCCGGAGCATAGCCTTTCCCATGTTTCATTCTTTATCTTTATGTTTAGATCTTGTTCCCATTTTTGTTTGGGTTTACAGCTTGTTTCCTCATTCTTTTTCTTTCAGTTTGATGTACATGTTGGTTATAAATCTTTTAATTATCATTATGTCTGTAATCACATATTCAAAATTGCTTCCTTCTGGTAACCTCAGACTGCTTCCCAATTTGTCCTTCAAGTAGGTTTTCATTTGGTAGTATGCAAACATTGTACCGTGAGTTATACCGTATTTGTCCTTCATTTGTTCAAAAGATAATAATTTATTTCCCGAAAAACAATTTTCTATTCTTTTGATCCCTTTTCTCTCCTATTCTCTAAAGGAAAGGTTATCTATTGTGAAAGGGATTAGTTGATTTTGTGTCAATAATAATTTTGGTAGTTGATAATTTGTTTTTTTCCTATCTACGTGAATCTTCTTCCAAATGTTGAGCAGATGGTGCAGTACTGGTGAATTGTCATGTTGCACCATCTTTTCATCCCACTTAAATAGTATATGTTCAGGTATCTTCTCCCCTATTTTATCTAGCTCTAATCTAGTCCAATCTGGTTTTTCCCTTGTTTGATAAAAATCTGATAGGTATCTTAATTGTGCTGCTCTATAATAATTCTTAAAGTTTGGTAGCTGTAAGTCCCCTTGTTTATACCATTCTGTTAATTTATCTAGTGCTATCCTCAGTTCCCCCCCTTTCACTTGTCCTTCTTGTGACTGTTATCAATTTCCTCTGTGGTAAAGCCACTCACATGTCTGCAATCCCTCTCCAATCTCCACAGGAAATGAAAATGAGGTGAAGCTGCGACACTTTTCCAATCAATCGTAGTGTTTTTTTTTAATTTTTTATTTTTCACACAATAAACCATACTGACCAAAATACATACAGGCATTTTTCTCTTGAATATATAGTGTCATCATCTCCCCTTTTCCCCCCTCCCTTCCCTCCTTCCCTCTCCCCCCTTCCCATTTATTCAAAGTTCAATCTATAAGATACATTAAATCCGTTAAACAATGTCATCACTTAATAAAATAAACAAGAAAATTTTATCTTTTACTTTTATATACTGAGTCAGTTCATTTCGTTATTTCTTCATTCATTTCTTCTCCTTCTGTCATTTTAGGTGGTGGAGGTTCATGGTAAGATTTCTCTATTGTATTTCATGTATGGTTCCCATATTTGTTTGAATATTGTGATGTTATTTCTTAAATTATATGTTATTTTTTCTAATGGAATACATTTATTCATTTCTATGTACCATTGCTGTATTCTCAAGTTGTCTTCTAATTTCCAGGTTGACATAATACATTTTTTTGCTACAGCTAAGGCTATCATAATAAATCTTTTTTGTGCTCCATCCAAATTGAATCCAAATTCTTTATTTCTTATATTACTTAGAAGAAAGATCTCTGGGTTTTTTGGTATATTGCTTTTTTTGATTTTATTTAATATCTGGTTTAGATCTTCCCAAAACTTTTCCACTTTCTCACATGCCCAAATTGCATGTACTGTTGTTCCCGTTTCCTTTTTACAGCGAAAACATCTACTGATACTGTGGGTCCCATTTATTTAACTTTTGGGGTGTGATGTATAGCCTGTATAACCAATTATATTTTATCACGCGTAACCTCGTATTTATTGTATTTCTCATATTTCCGGAGCATAGCTTTTCCCATGTTTCATTCTTTATCTTTATGTTTAGATCTTGTTCCCATTTTTGTTTAGGTTTACAGTTTGTTTCCTCGTTCTCCTTTTCTTGCAGTTTGATGTACATGTTTGTTATAAATTTTTTAATTATCATTGTGTCCGTAATCACATATTCAAAATTGCTTCCTTCTGGTAACCTCAGACTGTTTCCCAATTTGTCCTTCAAGTAGGTTTTCAGTTGGTGGTATGCAAACCTTGTATCGTGAGTTATATTATATTTGTCCTTCATTTGTTCAAAAGATAATTTACTTCCAGAAAAACAAATTTCTATTCTTTTGATCCCTTTTCTCTCCCATTCTCTGAAGGAAAGGTTGTTTATTTTATTTTGTTGGGTATTTTTGTTCTTCTTATTTTTATTAAAAGTGTCTTGGTGTTGGTCTTCTTCCTCTGGGTTGGTCATCTGTTGTTTCTCTGATTTCCTATTTTTATTCTCTTCCTTCTTGTTCCCATTATTTTCTATGTTTTCCTGTTGAGAGTCTTGCTGTCGTGTTATACTTGTCTGTTTAAGCTGTGGAGGTTTGCTCCTCAGCTGGTCCCCCCCTCCCTTCGGTGTTGTTTTTGTCTTGTGCATCGCGCATGCGCGGTTGCGCACTTTGGCTCCGTGAGCCATTTTTGTAGTCCTGAGTTCGGGGTTTCCACTGACCTCAGGGAGCAGGCTTCTCTCTCCACGGCGGGCCTCCTCGGACAGGTAAGGCCTTCACCTTTCTCTTCCGACGTCTTTCCTTCTTCTTTTCTTCCCGTTGTTTTTGATTTTTCTTTCTTTGCTGCCATTTTCTCCACACTTTTATTTTTAATTTTTCATGGTTTCTGTGTTTGTAGCTTTGCTTTTTCTTTACTTTTTTAAACTTTTCTGGAGAGGGCTGGTATTTTTTTACCGGTCACTATTCCATCACGTGACATCCAATCAATCGTTGTGTTAAAGTCAGCCTATGCTGTAAGAAAGCAAACAGCAGAACAGCAGAACCAATTAAGCATACAACAGTTTCTTTATTTAATCTACAGGGGTACCATGGAGAGCATTCTGTCTAGTTGCAAATTTCTACAGGTGTACCGTGGGGACAGTCTATCAGGTTGCATTACTGTCTGGTGCAGAGAGCAGGAAAAAGCTACAGAGAGGGTTGTGAACTCGGCCAGCGATGCCATGGGCTCCAGTCTTCACTCCATTGAGCACATCTATGAGAGGCAGAGACTTAAGAAAGCAGCCTCTATCTTCAAGGACTCTCACCACCCAGTCCATGCCCCCTTCATAATGCTACCATCAGGATGGACGTACAGGAGCCTGAAGTCGAACACCCAGCAGCACCCCTCCGCCATCAAATTTCTGAACCACAGACATGACCTTACTTTATCCTATTTTCTTGCACTATTTATTTATTTCGGAAATGTAATTTATAGCAACAATAAATTCTGATTCTGATTCAGGTTCATCGTTTACAAGTTGCCTGAAGATAGTGGTGGCTCGGGAGTATTGTATATGTACATGGACCACGGAACCTCTGGCTGGAGATCTGGGACATACTCAATAAATGACACTCGGGGAGCAGTGGGAGCAACATTGCAGCAACTCTATGACACACCTGTAGCTCAGGTAACTGAAGTGGTTGTCTACAGTTGTCTGAATGGAGGGACGTGGGGGTTATTTACAATAATGGCCACAAAGAAAAGGCTCCCATACTTGTCACTTCCACAACAAGA
Organism: Narcine bancroftii; assembly: GCF_036971445.1. NCBI lineage: Eukaryota > Metazoa > Chordata > Chondrichthyes > Torpediniformes > Narcinidae > Narcine > Narcine bancroftii. The sequence continues at coordinate 246,109,725 of NC_091471.1, forward strand.
CCTTGGTGAAACTTGACCAACCATGCTCCTCCCTCAGGATTTGGAGGAGAAAAAAAGCAATCATGATTTTAATGCTCCCAGAGCATTTTACAGCCATTGAGATACTTCTGATGAAGGGAAGGTAAAAACACTTAAACGGCGGCTATTTTAAAGTGTATTTCATTACCCCGACACATCTGGCGAATGGCTATGTCAGAAATGATCAAAGTTCCTTCAACGTTTCTTCCAAACAACTACCCCTTTCACCAAAACCAAGCTCTTTCCCAGCTCTTAAAAATAAGATTTGCAGGGAAAGTTCTATGAAAGGGAATGAAGGGGAAAATTACCTACATCTGTGACACAGCCTTCACATATTAAATGGGGGAAAATAATCATCGCGATCTCCATCTACCTATCACATGCATTATTCGTTTTAAAGACCTCAGTTCTCCTGGTTTTATTTTGACCCTTCAAAAAAAAAGCAGAACCACCATCTATTATCTACACTGTCCATACTCCTCATCATTTTGTTTACTCCTTCGAATCGCCCCTCAGCTTTTCCTTTCCTCTAAACAAAACAGACACAAACCTCCTCATCCATATAACTGTAGCCCCTCGTTCAAACTTCTAAATCTGGGCCCTCTATAATATGTTCAGTCTTCTTAACTACCAGAATTTACCTAAGCGTATCCAATTAAGTTCAAGCTTCTTATCAACCGATTGTACAAGTACAACCCAATGAAACCATGTTCTCAGTGCAAAAACAACCAGATATAACACACATGCAGACAAACTATACATATGGAGTACATACATCCATATATAAACCCTATGGGAGGGTTTGTGTGAGCGGCTCCTTGGGTCATTCAGCATCTCTCTGCCCGTGGGAAGAAGCTGTTCCTCAGCCTGTGGGTGCAGGCTCGGATCCTCCTGTATCTCTTCCCCAACGGGGGCAGCTGAAAGATGCTGTGTGCGGGGCGGAAGGGGTCCTCAACGATTTTGCACACACTCTTCAAACCACATTTCTTATAGATCATGTCAATGTGGGAGAGGGAATGAAGTTGCTGGATGGATTTTCATTTTGATTCCTGTGCCTTATTTTTACAGAGCGATGATGTGGCGTATGTGCTCTACAATGACCAAAGACCTGACGACTCTAGTTCCTATGGAGGCCACACAAAAGGTGATGAGCCACGGCTGGTGTGATGCTCTCTCTCGCTCTTGTTTCATACCTAGGTCTCCTAAATGAGAGTCTGGGGGTCCAGCAACCTTGTTTAAAATGGGCTGAGTGACAGGTGTGTCTTTGGACATAACAAGTGTCCACTGAGGTCATGCTACAACAACCTAAACATTTCCTACCATTTCTGTGTGACTTCATTTTATTGAACTGTATGAAGGGCCCAACAATGGTTTCCCCCTCAGCCCTTCCATTGTCCAACTGGCAAGACATTAAGATCCAATAAGAGCTGAATGTGAAATAGTAGATTAAAAATTCAGTTTTCTTCCAGGCCAGACCCCATAACTCTATTAAAAATAACCTGTATATATGGGTTTTTTTCTTATTTATTGAGGGCCCCCCTTTTTGTGGGGCCCTAGTTCAGCATGGTAAATCCGGCACTGGAAAAAAAACTCTGTGGCGTCCCCTTCCTTTGATGCCCTACACAAGTGTTAATTTTGCTTAATGGTTAACCCAGGCCTGACCTTATGCAAGATCATTTTTAAAAATGTTTTTTGATGTAGATGGTAGCAGAGAAGTACAGAAGAAACCAAAATGCCAGGAAAGGGGGCCCATAAACTTTGAGCAAAGTCCTAAAGGAGGGGGGAGGGGGCATAGCCAGGAAACGGTTGAGAATGGCTGTTGTAAGTGATCTACGTTGTTGCTAAAGCACTGATATTTGAGTTCAAATCCATCCACAGCCTCAACTGTTTGTTAAAACACAAAAGTCTGTGGACACCATGAGTGAAGTAAAAACACAATGCTGGAGAAACTCGGCAGGTCGGACAGTGTCCATCAGAGAACTGGGGCGCAGACTGGGAGATCGGTTTGTTGAGCACCTCCGCCGCAATAATGCAGATCTCCCAGTGGCCACCCATTTCAATTCCCCACCCCATTCCCCTGACATGTCTGTCCATGGTCTCATGCACTACCAGTCCGAGACCACCTGAAAATTGGAGGAACAACACCTCATCATCCAACTGGTCACCCTCCAACCAGATGGCATTAACATCGACTTCTCCAGTTTCTGTTAAATCCCACCCCCCCCACCGAACTTCATCCGCCGCCACCTTTCCCCATCTCTGTCTCTCTCTCTCCCCTTTCCCTCTAGAGCCAAAATCAATTCTCACATCTCCTCTGATCATATACAATTAACATCTTTTGTTGGTCGGACTCCTCCCCTAGCCAGCACTGTCTCTATTCTGAGATTGCCTGTTCTTTGTTTATTCCCTGAAGAAGGGCTAAGGCCCGAAACGTTGGCAATATACCTTTATATCTATGGATACTTCAAGACCAGCTAAGTTCCTCCAACATTTCAGTGGGTTTTTACTACAATCACAGTGACTGCAGAACTTTTGTTTCAAACAGTGTACTTCATACTGCAAAGATCAAGATACAGAACCAACGTTTCCGGCTTGAGCCCTTCATCAAAATAAAATGTAGGTTGGGCACCTGTCTAACTTTGATGAAGGGCTCAAGCTGGAAACATTAGTTCTGTATCTTTATCTTTCTCTATAAAGGACATTGTTTGACCTGCTGAGTTTCTCCAGCATTGTGTTTTAACTCAACTTTTGTTGTCCCTACCTTCTTCCAGCTCTAGAACATTCTATTTTCAACCCTCATTTCTTTTCTTACACCTTTGGAGCCACTAGTCTCACGGGAAATTTCTTAGCGGGGGAGGGGGCATTAGGGAAACCACCGGGGGCACCATCTGACGAAAATTTGCTCAGCGAGGGTGGGAGAGGGCAGAAAGGGAAACTTACTATGTTAAATGCGATGTCCTTTAGTCTGTAGGCCATGCGCGCCATGTTTCTATGGCCACGCATGGCCTATGGGCCTCGGGACGTTGCATTTAACATGATGTTCCCCCTTTCTGCCCCTACACTCCCAAATGGAGGACAAATTAACATTGGGCTCGAGGTGGTGCTGGACAGAGGACAGATTACTCAAAAGCCAGACTGTCCAGCCTAAAACCAGATCGTCCGGACACCCTAGCATGGGTGGGGGAGGTAACAATACCTCTTTGGGGGGGGTAATGCCTGAGAATGCCCCCCCTTGGTGCTGACACTGGATTGCACCCTTTATTATCCTCCTAAATCCAGAATTCTAATGTGTGACTGTTGCTCCCAATAAGAGATTGACAATCGGAGTCAGAATATTCCTTGGCATTGTTGGTTCGAATATATTGGCATTGAAATGTTTATTGATCACTGCCTGTTTGCTTTCCAAACCTAGGAGTTGTGCTTTTGGATCGGAAACAAGGATTTTGGTTAGTCCACAGCACTCCACACTTTCCACCAAAAACTGGAGAAAGCTATTGGTGGCCACACAGCGGATTGAAAAATGGCCAATCCTTCCTCTGTGTTACGTACCCCTATTCCCAATTCAATGACATCGGTAAGGTACTTTCCCAGAAGGAACTTCTTCAGTGCTTGAGTTAGCAGTGGGGAGCACACATGCCTCTGAGTTCAATTCCAATAGCTGAGACTTGGGAATTAAAATCTATTATGGGGGGGCAGGGTTAGCGTAGAAGTTAGCGCGATGCTATTAAAGCGCCATCGACTCAGGTTCGAATCTGGTGTTGTCTGTAAGGTGGTTGCATGTCCTCCCTGTGTCTACCTGGATTTCCGCCGGGTGCTTCGGTTTCCTCCCGCCTTTCAAAAAAGGGTTTGTAGGTTAACTGGTGTATTTGGGCAGCAGGTTCAAGGGCCAGAAGGGCCTGTAAACCATGCTGTATGTCTAAATAAAAAAATTTAATTCACCATATATAAGCGTGTAATAGATGAGTTTTGGGGTCAATGTTCAGGGTAAAATTTAGGGGGTCTGACTATTACCACACATACTACTTTTGATCATGGTAACCACCTGCGTCGTTCAAGGCATTGGGGGCTTGGATGGCTGGGACCGGTTGGGACATTGGGAGCTCAGATAGGCAGGCAGTTGGGGCCTAGGTGAGAATCTGTGGTTGGGGCATCTTCGGGAGCTTGGATAGACAGGCGGCCGGGGCCTGGGCAAGAGATGGCAGAAGGGATGTCGAGAGCTCGGATGGCTAGGACTGGATGGTAAGTCTGTGGTTGGGGTGTTGGGAGCTTGGATGCATGGGCGGCTGGGGCCAAAATACGGGTTGACTTTTACACGGTATTAACTATTACACATGTAGATATGGTAGTCTGACATTGGGGCAATGTAAACAGGGCAGCACTGAGTGGGCTCTATAATGTCGATGGAGAGTAGCAAGGCATTAGTGCACTGTGTTGGAGGGACAGAGTGATTGCTGCACTGTGACTAGTGCAGTAGTGAGGTGAATCTGTCTGCCTTACAGCAGATGAAACAAATTTTGTGTAATATTGCACTCTGTTTATTACATTTGTGGTGGCACAGTTGGTGCAGCAGTTCGCACAATGCCTTTACAGCGCCAGCGATTGAGACTGGGGTTCGAATCCCAGTATGTAAGGAGTTTATACATTTTCCCCTGACTGCATGGGGGATCCGGTTTCCTCCCACCATTCAAAACATACTGGGGATATTGGTTAAATGGGTGCAAATTGGGTGGCATGGACTCGTGGACCAAAAGAGCCTGTTACCATTCTGTATGTATGTCTAAATTTAAATTTTTTAAATTTAAATGACAATAAATTGAAACTTGAATCTTGATTCCATGTTCATTGGGTGAGCACAGGTTGCCCCCGATGCTGGATGTTCAATAAAGAAGCTGACCAGTGAACTATTTGACAAAGCTCTTACCCCAGACAGCTGAACAAACTGCCACGAGGCATGGTGGAGGTGAGAGGCACACAAAAAAGAAAACAGCACAGTGAAGAGGTGCAGGCTCACAGTGCCAGAGACACGGAATTCAATCCTGATATTGGATGCCATGCGCATGAATTTTGCATGTTCTCCATGTGACAATGTGGGTTTCTTCCAAGCGCTCCAGTTCCCTCCCACATCCCCCAGACATGCCGGTTGATAGGCTAATTGATCTCTCTGAACTGCCCTTTGTGTCAGTATGTGGCAGAATCTAGGAGGTGCTGAGAAGAATGTGAGGAGAATTTTAAAAATAAAGTTAATGGGAGATTAGTGTTTGAATAGTTGTTTGATGGGATGGGCTAAAGGCAATGTTCCCTCTAATTTTTAGTTGTCAGTGTGCCCAAAAATCTTATGTTGTGCAGATTGTTTTCCTGTGACAAAAGTATGTTCCCACTGAATGCTTGTGCAAATGTAAACTTGAAATTACTTCAAGATAATTTTGGCACAGCTAATAAAACGGTATTGGCATGTTTTAATATAATACACATATGATTGTATTCAATGAAATAACAGTTAGCTAAGAGATTATTTTCAATAAGTATAATTATTAATTACTACAGGTGCCTAATCTTTTATCCAGGATTGTTGGGACTGGACACCTTCCGGATTTCAGAATCATTTTAAAATGGCAATCCCTTTAAGCAAATGCCTTGCTCCTAGCCCCCACCCCTGGCCATCCGTTAACCCTCCCTGCCCCCAGACGTCCATCGCCAACACCCCACCCCCAGCTCCCGGCTGTCTGCGCCCTCCCCCCATCTAACTCCCGACCTGGCAGCAGGGGTGCAGTGCTGCTGAGCCCAGAGTTCACTGGAGCACTGCACCGGCTCGCGGCAAGAAGCAGACAGCGACAGCTCAATGCAGGAGCAATGGCTGTCTTCCTTACCCATAATCCCCCTCGCAGCCAGAACCGGTCTGCCAAAACCAGGGAGGCCCAGTGGAAATGACACAGAGGGCTTCCTATCCTGGGACAGTGCACAGCCAATTAACTGGGATGCCAGTGGAAAAGGGGCTTTGGACTGTTGGCAAGGAATGGATTATGTTGGAGATGAAGGCTTATGCAGACTATTACTACCTAAGTGGACCAGAGGTGCTGTACTAAAAACACAACGCTGGAGAAACTCAGCAGGTCAAACAATATACTTTACATAGCAAAGATAAAGATAGATAACCAACATTTCAGACTTGAGCCCTTCATCAAGATGTGGAAAAATGTCGGCAGGTGTCTGAACTAAAAAGAGGTGGGGGGGTAATGGGTAGGAGCATAGTACCACAGGCAGGAGGTAATAGGTGGATAATGAAGAGAGGGTCCAGAGGATGGTTATGTGCATAGAGAGAGAATGGGGTGGAGAGCTAAGGGAAATGGAATTTTTGTTCGAATGCCTGTCAAAATTTTTCCATGCCCTGATGAAGGGCTCAAGCCCGAAACGTTGATGATGTATCTTTATCTTTGCTATATAAAGGACACTGTTTGACTTGTGTTTTACTTTAGAGGTGCTGTATTGCTGGGTTCTGCTCCAGCAATTTGATGAATGGTACCTAATATCTGCAAAACCTTCAGATCCATTATTTGCTGAAATGAAGGGTTTTTTTTATTCATTGAAAAGTTGAACTGGGATAAAAATGTTTTTGAAAGGCTCTTGCGAATTCTGTCTGGTTGAACCACTTTCTGTTACGCACAGGATAGGAAAAAGCTAGAGATTGTATGTGAACTCAGCCAGCGCCATCATGGGCATTAGTCTTCACTCCATTACGGACGTCTACAAGAGGTGGCGTCTCAAGAAAGCAGCCTCTATCATCAAGAACCTTCACCGCCCAGGCCGTGCCCTCTTCTCACTGCCACCATCGGGAAGATGAATGCGCGGTGGTACAAAAACCGCTTCTTCCCCTACGCCATTAGATTTCTGAACTACAGACACTACCTCACATTTTCTCTTCTTTTGTATCAATGTATTTATTTATTTAAATAGTGTATTTAAGGAAATATAATTTTTGCGCCTGTAATGCACAAAACCGCTGCTGCAAAACAATAGATTTTGTGTCTCATGTTCATGATAATAATCCTGATTCTGATTCTAAAAGGTTCTGAAGGACATCCCTAAACATTCCTTCTCTTGCAGGTACTCAGTTGCTATACAACAACCCCCAAATCTACGATCACTCCATTCCACCCTCCTTTGCTGAGGACTTACCAGATCTCCGGAGCGCAATGGCTGGCAAACACAAGAAAACCCCTCCTTGGAACCGAAAGGTCATCCTTTCATCAGTGAAAGGGAAACAATTCATCAGCTTCGCCAAGTACAAGGACTTTGGAGATGGTAAGTGGTCTCTTTTGTCATTTGTGCCTCTCTTTCCACTCATGTGTTGACTGTAGGAAGAAAGCAAAGAGTAATAGTGGAAGGATCGTATTCTGCCTGGAGGTCAGTAACTAGTGGAGTGTCGCAGGGACCCCCTGCTCTTTGTAATTTTATAAATGACCTGGATGAAGAGGTAGATGGAGGGGTCAGTAAGTTTGCGAATGACACGAAGGTTGGAGGAGTTGTGGATGGTTACAAGATGATATAGACAGGATGTAGAGTTGTGCAAAAAAGCTGAAGACGGAGTTCAATTTGGATAATTGTGAGGTGATGTATTTTGGAAGGACAAACCAGAGGCTGAGTACAAGGTTGGTTAATTAAGAGTGGGAATGAACAGAGGGACCTTGGGGTTCAAATCCATACATCCCTCAAGGTTGCCGCAGAGGTTGATAGTGTAGTTAAGAAGACCTATGGGATGCTGGGATTCATTAATAGGGGGATTGAATTCAGGAGTAGAGAGGTCATGTTTCAGCTCTACAAATCTCTGGTAAGGCCACACTTGGACTATTGTGTTTCAATTCTGGTCACCTCATTATAGGAAGGATGTGGAAGTTATGGAGAAGGTGCAGAGATTTACCAGGATGTTGCCTGCAATGGGATACGTCTTAAGAGGCAAGGTTTGCAAAGCTGGGACTTTTCACTTTGGAGCATAGAAGGATGAGAGGAGACTTGATAGAGGTCTACAAGATTATGAGAGACAAAGATAGGGTGGACAGCCAGCACCTGTTTCCGAGGGCAGGATCAGCAAACACCAGAGAACATTTATACAAAGTTAAGGGAGGGAAGTTTAGGGGAGACATCAGGGGTAAATTTTTTGCAGAGAGTTGTGTGTGCCTAGAATGCCTTGCTGGGGATGGTGGTGGAAGCTGAAACATTGAGGACATTCAAGAGACTCTTAGATAGGCACATGGATGGAAGAAAAATAGAGGGTTATAGGATCAGGATGGTTTAGTACTTTTTTTAGGAAGGGATATATGGGCCATCACAACATCGAGGGCTGAAGGGCCTGTACTGTGCTGTATTGTTCTATGTTCTAATTAATGTTAATGTCCTTTCAAATTTCACCTCTCACCCTCTGGAAAATTCAATTATTTTATTCATTTTTTTTGGGTCAAGGTATCACTAGGAAGCCTAATTGTTTTCAAAGGGCCCGCAGAGTACTGTTTTCTTTGAGCTGTTGCAATTGTTCTGGTGAAGGGATGCTGACGGGAGGGAGATCCAGGATTTAATCCAGCGACAGGGAAGGAACTGCAATGGAGATAGAGCGGATCTCAAAGGGAAACCCGGTGTTCCCACGTGCCTTCTCTACATCGGAGAGACTGGACGCAGACTGGGAGATTGCTTCACTGAGCACCTTCGCTTTGTCTGCATCAATGACAGGGATCTCCCAGTGCCCCACTCCAGCACTGATATGTCTGTTCATGGCCTCATGCACTGCCAAACCAAAGCCACCTGTAAATTGGAGGAGCAACACTTAATTTTCCATTTGGGCACTCTCCAACTGGATGGCATTAACATTGACTTCTCCAGTTTCTGCTAGCCTAATCTCAGTGCTCATTCTCTTCCCTATCTTCCAGCTCACCATCCCTTTCCCTCTCCATTCACAGAGCCATCCCCCCTCCCCCTGCTTGCTGGTGTGTCCTCCCCTCCTGCCTTTGAGACTGTGCTCCTCCCCTCCACCATTTTGTTTTGACACCTGCCGACATTTGTTCATACCTTGATGACGGGCCCAACCCCGATAAATTGGTTGTGTATCTTTATCTTTGTAACATCAAGTGCTCTGTTTCACCTGCTGAGTTTCTCCAGCATTGTGCTTTCACTTCAATCACAGTGTCTGAAGACTTTTGTGTTTTATTCCTGTTCCCATGTATCTATATTGCCTTCTTAGAAGGTGGAGGCCATGAGACTTGGGGGCAGCCTGGGAAAGTCTCTGCAGTACATTTTGTGAATGGTACATGTTGTATCAGTGATGGAGACAAAGAAAGTTGAGGGTGGTGGTTGAAACATCAATCAAGAAGGCTGCTTTGTCCACCTTGTGGTGTCAACCGTCTTGATCACTGGCAGCGTGCATGGAAAGATATGGACAGTCACTGTTTTGGGTTGTGATTTTGATTGAAATTAGAACAATAGAACATTACAATACAGAAAACAGGCTATTCAGCCCTTCTAGTCGGTGCTGAACTATTATTCTGTCTAGTCCCACTGACCTGCACCCATTTCATAGATCTCCATATCCCTCCCATCCATGAACCTGTCCAAATTTTTCTGAAAATGTGAAAATTAAGCCCATATTCACCACCTCAGCTGGCAGCTTGTTCAACAATCCCACCACACTCTGTGTGAAGAAGTTCCCCCTAATATTTTCCTAAACCTTTCCCCTTTCACCCTTAACCCATGCCCTCTGGTTTGTATCTCACCTACCCTTAGCGGGAAAAGCCTATCTACATTTACTCTGTCTATCCCCCCGTCATAATTTAAATATCAAATCTCCTCTCATTCTTCTACGCTCCAGGGAATAAAGTCCTAACCTGTTTAACCTTTCCCTGTAACTCAGTTCCTGAATTTCCAGCAACATCTTAGTAAATCTTCTCTGCTCTCTTTCAATCTGATTGATATCCTTCCTGTAGTTAGGTGAATAAAACACCACACTATACTCTAAATTTGGCTTCGCCATTATCCCCTACATCTTTACCATAATATCTCAATGCCTATACTCAATTCTTTGATTTATGAAGGACAGTCCACTTCTCTCCATGACTGACCTGCTGAGTCCCTTCAGCTTTCTCAATGTTTGGTCAAAATTACAGCGTCTGTAGTTCTTGTGTTTTCGTTCTTGAATGTTTTAGAACTTCACTCCCCCAACCAAGTGGAGGAAAGAATGAAAGGGGATTTTAGAGAAGAATGAGAGGGGATCTTATAGAAACAAATAAAATTCTGAAAGGCTTAGATCCAAAGATGTCAAGGAGTGAATAAGCATGGAAACAGGTCCCTTTGGTCTCACTCATCTCTGCCAACCAAATGGCCTTTTGGACTTGCTCCCATTTGCCTGCACTTAGCCTGATCACCTCTAATGCTTTCCTATCCTAATACTTGGCTAAATGTCATATTGTACCCTGCTCTACCACATCTGGCAGCTCATGGCCCATACCAATCATTCTACATGTGGAAAATGTTACCCCCTCAGGTTCCTCAAACATTTGGAAGAATGAGAGGGATCTTATAGAAATGTATAAAATTATGAAAGGCATAGATAGGATAGAGGTAGGTAAGTTGTTTCCATTCATGGAGGAGACCAGAACTGGAGGACAGAACCTCAAGATCCAAGGCTGTAGATTTAGGAGATGAGGAGGAACTGTTTTTCCCAGAGGGCGGTAAATCTGTGAAATTATATTTAAGAGAAGGTTAGATAGATTTTTATATAGTAGGGGAATTAAGGGATATGGGGAAATGGCAGGTAGGTGGAGATAACTCAGCCATGAATGATGAAGCAGGCTTGATAGGCTGGATGGCCTACTCCTGCTCCTATTTCTTGTTATGTATTCCATCATGCTCCTGACTGGTGCTAAGTGGGGGGGAGGTAGGGGGGGGGGGGGGTGACAGGAGATGTGTTACTCATCATTAGGTACCCAGCCTCTGACCTGCTCTTACAGCCACAGTATTTAACCGGGTGGTCAAATTGATAATTCTTTAAATAACTACAATAAAAATGTGGTATCAATAAAGCTGACACTAAAATGTTGTACAAACCCATCCAGTTCACTGATATATCTGTGGGAAGGCATTTTATCTGTGACTGCAGAATTACAACAATCTGATTGGCTGTTCAAATAAATAAATGTTCATCTTGTCATCAATGCCCGCATTTCATTAATGAGTATTAAAAGCTCTAATTGAAAAACCAAAGGGCTTCACCACAGGGTTCTATCACCCACTCCAAGAATTAAACGGCCTGGTAAAGGAGCTACAGTGGAACAAAAATTTTATTTCCCTGTACAGTGGAAGCAGGACCCCAGAAAATGAGAAGGGCACTCCTTGTTTGAGAAGGAGAAACAGAGGAGACCACCCTATGAGACGGTGACCACAGCGGCAGACCAGTGAAGGGCTCAGCGGCTAAAGAACACGCAGGTAGCGAATTGTTGGCAAGTCAGGGTGAAGAACCCATGCAGGTTGCGGGCATCTGGCGACGTGGTCAAAGGCCTCACAACAGACCACGGACTACTGGAAACTGGCTCGAGACTGGCTGAATGGGTACCAGCTATCGGAACAGGGATGCCAGAGGGTACCAAGGGTGCTGAGGGTTTCCTGACTGCGTCGGAGTTTTGGATCTTGAGCTCGGGTTACCGACAGCTTGAAATGAAGTTTGTGCGGCTGTGGAGGCTGCGGGAGGCGAATCCATGAATACTCAGTGACTCTGAAGTGGTCTCTTTTGCTTCTCTTCCTCTGACTGTCAGGGGCAATGGGCAAATTTCTGCTTTTGGCAAATACTTGTCAGCCTATTGGCAGACTGTAGGTAATTTCATGTGATACATCTATTTTATTATATGACAATAAAAGAATCTGTGTATATGTGGTGAATGTTTTGACATCAGCTAATTTAATTCTACCTCCTCTCCCATTCTCCCATTACACATAAGGGGTGCAGCAATTGGTGTAAACCCATAATTAGGTGATGAGGTTGAATCTTACATGTAATTATATCTACATATAATTATAGAATTCACAGTGCAGAAGCAGCCATTCAAACCAACCATGCCAGTGTTCATGCTCTTCGAGTGACTCCTCCCACCCTAGCCCATTGAAACCAAAAAGTATAAATCCTTCTGCTCACTCCTGGTGTTTCTTCCACTCCTGGCACCCCTGTGATGTTTCTTTTATTGTCATAACAATATAACAACTATACTTTATTAGCTATAGTACTCACTCATGACCTCGTGGAGGCATCCATTTTGAAATCTACCCTTAGCTGCAACAACTTGTCTCCGACTCCCTCGAGTGGTCAGGATTATCACTAGCACTCTATCATTAACCCCCTTTTTCTTCACTCTGTACATTTTGATAGCTTCAATCTGAAACATTTCTAAGCTGCTTCCCACATTACATCAGTTGCACTTCAAAAATTCTTCACTGGCTGAAGAAGGGTTTGGGATGTATTGAAAGGAAAGGGAAAGGCTCTACATAATTGCAAGTATGTGCTCTGCCTTTGTATTTCCTATCCCTTCCCTGTGGTGGTGAGTTCTAGGCGCTCCCCTCACACGTCCCATTGAAATGAGGGCAGTGGATGAGTAGGGCTCTGATATTTTCTGTTGACCATCATCACGGACGTTTATTACCATTACCAAGTTAGCAAGGACATTACAATATTACAATAGATGTTTTTTACTACTCTATTATAGGTGTTCTTTTGTGTTAATTAATAAACCTTTTAAAACTCATCTGGACTTCATCATGAATTCTTCCAACACGTCACCTCCGAGCGGCTTTTCTATGGATTGTAGTCGTTACACAGAGTAACAGAGAGAGAGAGAGAGTAACAGAGAGAGAGAGAGAGAGAGAGAGAGAGAGAGAGAGAGAGAGAGAGAGAGAGAGAGAGAGAGAATCACTCAGAACATACCAGTGTCAGCATTATTTTACTGGTGTGAGGATCGTTCAGGAGTCTGATAACAGCATGGAAGAAACTGTTCTTGAATGTGTGACCTAATTCTCATCCTGTTCCTTATGTTTGTAGATTTGTATTCTGGTTGGGTGGCAGAAGTCTTCCAGAGTGACCTGATGGTCGAGTCTTGGCTGAATTCTCGACACACTCTCTCCTCCAATTGCTCAGCACAGTACGCGGTATACAACGTGGAGAGAATTGAATTTCCCTTGGGCATTACCTTCTCCAGCCATGTGGATCACTCAAAGTGGTGTGTGACAAGGCCAGGCTGGGGAAGTGAGTGGACCTGCATCGGGGATATCAATCGAGATCAAGCACAGGAGAAAAGAGGAGGCGGAACTGTCTGCAACGATGATCCGGTTGTCTGGGATGCCTTCTCAAGCCTCGTTATGTCCTGTCAACCTTGCAAATGTACTTGCAGTGGGAAGGTCTGAGTGAGGCCTTGAATGGCAGCGCCTCGATCAAAGTGCAGCGATCAGTGTCCCCCTTTCAGCTCTTGTGTTGGTGTCTACCAAACCTGTGGGGGCTCGAGCATCCGCAGAGATGACCCTGAACACTGTTGGCATGTTGGAATCCTGTCCAGCATACTCCAGATCAGCTCCAGTCTTGTCTTGTCCAGAATTTGCCTTCAGACAGACGGCAGGAGTGAGATTTTCAGTCAGACATTGCAGTCATCACCCATTTTGTGGAAGAGAGGTGAAGTCTACCACAGTGTCCTGAACAATAATTTTCCTCCAATAACATCACTTAAATCTGATTGTGTTCTTGACCACATTGCTGTTTTTGGGATCTTGTTCTGCATAAACTGATTGCACGCAACATTTCAAACATCCTGGATGTAAAAAGGAAGAGAAGTGCAAGTTTTTCCTTTTGACTGGTTTGCAATTCCCATTGGCCATTGGTCCAAATGAAACTGGGCTTCAATGAAACATGAAGGTTGTATTGAAATAAAAACTCACAGAGCCCCATATCTTTCAGGAACCACACTCCATCCCACATTGATAGAGATTTTCCTGAACACAATAATGGGAAAACCTTGATCTCACTCCATATCCTAAAACCCTGACCTCTTCCCAGCAAGGGTCTGAAATGGAATCAAACTCTTTACCAACTTCCGAGTTCATATTTGGCTCAGAGATCAGCTTCTGATCAAGTATTTGCATGATCCTCGATTTCACTTGCACACATTGTCTTTCTCTGCAAAAACACTAAGGCCACTGCTTGACCTGCTGTGTTTCATCAGCTTTGTGTTTTTACTTCAACCACGGAGTGTGCAGACTTTCGTCTTCTACCTCTTGCCTTTCTCTGCATCTAACTTTTTTGGATCCTTAAGACACTCTCTCTTTCGACAGTCCTTAGCATAACCTTTCCCTTGAAGTTCCTGGTCACCTGCATTAAGATCTCTGTAAATGTCATTGGCTTGATCAAACTTCTATGAAGGGCCACGGGAAGTTCTCCCAACAGTAAAGGTGTTATATCATTGTAAGCTTTTGTTGTTGGAGGAACTCAGCAGGTCATGCAGCTACCACAGGAGGTGAAGATATATTTCGAAAAACTGGCGTTTCTTGAAGGACTCAGGCCTGAAACATCGGTTATATGTCTTTATCTCTTAAGGTTGCTGCGAGACCGGCTGAGTTCCTCCAGTATTTGTGTTTTTACTACAATCACAGCAGACTTTCGTGTTTCACTTTTGTGGTGGTACACCACCGGCCTACTGCAGGGGGCCGGTGTACCTGCAGGAGTGTAAGGGGACAGGATAACACCTGGCTGGCTGCCAATCAGTCGGCATAAATGGATCAAGCCCCACCCGGTTGGGTGTCAATCACCCTTCAGGATATAAGCCTGCGCCGACCTCCTGAGGCCTCACACTGAGTTGCTGCAGCCACAGCCAGGCTGGTTTTGTGGAGTTTTTTGTGGATTAAAGCCTGTTGTTCAGTCTTTACCTTGTGTGTGTCTGATTCTGTCTAACAGCGCACCACAACTTTTTTTCTGTTACTTACTACAGACATCAGTAAAACTATTGGAACCAATACCAGTTTTAAAGTTAACAAGGAAATGGCAGTTTTTTCCTGCAGATCTGCACATACCCACCACCCCCTCCCCCCGCCACCATCTCCCTTCCTCACAACACCCTACTCTGCGTTGGCCGGCGGCTTCCCTTTACAGTGGCAGTGGCAGTTGGTTGTGGGGCTGATGGTACTTTTCATGCACTGTCCCACAGCAGCAGATTACTGCCCTTGGTATTCATCCGCGAAGCCAAGCCAAAGATTCTTTGTAGCATTCAATACTCTTATCTGAAGGTACACTAAACTGCAACCATGAAACACAATAAAACAGGACGTGCCTTCTTGCACTATTTTTGGTCCAGTTTGACTCAATGTACAAACTAAATATCAATTTCAAGATTTGCAAGATTACTTCAAGATTATTTTTCTTGTCCTCTGTAATAAAACAAAATGGAATATTACGCAAAATTTCCTTTAGTCTGTGGCAAGGCAGACAAAGATTCGCCATCAGCAGAAATTGCCAGGCTCCCCTTACAGAAAGAGAAGCAAAATGGAGTCCCCTTAGAGACACCGTGTCTGTGGATTTGCCTCCCACAGCCGCACAGCCTTCAGTTTAAACCATCGGACACCTCTGAATCGTCAAGATGCTCACCTCTGACACGCTCAGGAAGCCTTCAGCACCCTCAGCACCCTCTCGCATCTTGGTTCCAAAACCTGGTGCCCCTTCAGCCAGTCTCGAGCCAATCTCCAGCAGTCCGCAGCCCTTGACCGCAGTTGCCTGCAGTCCACGGCCTAAGTGGATTCCTCGCCGTGAGTCACCAACAGCCCGCATTCTTCAACCTCAGAGCCCCTCACTGGTCCGCCGCCATGATCACTATCCCGTGGATTGTCTCCTCTGCTTCTCCTTCTCAATAACGGGGCGGTCTCCCTGTTTCCTGGTGCCCTGCGCCAGTCGTCCGCTTCCCCGGAGACTGCAACCCCTCGTGGCCGCTGCAGAACACAGGCATCACCATCGTGTGCCCAGACCCTGCGGTCTCAGGATTTAAAATAAAACACCATCAACTCCTTTAACAGGCCATTTAAAGCCTGGGCGGTTGGAGCTGTCATTCATGTTTTAAGGATTCAATCTATTTCCCTATGGATGCCATTTCAAAATTAATCTTAACAGAGGGGTACAGCATAGGAAAATATACAAATGTGCTGGAGAAACTCAGTAAGTTACACAGCATCGATAGAAAAGGGTGACCAGTAGCATCACTAGGGTTGGTGACACCCCTCCCACCCCCACATGGACCCCCTCCTGTACCAGACCATACAGAATCCTTAGTAATGTTTTTTGCACTAATGTTACTCGTTAATCGTAATTCCCGTCGATCACTGAATGTAACGGCAATAGTAGTGAGATAAACAACCAGCAAAATTAAAATTATGCCTTTAAAATATAATATCATATGCACAGCCTAAAAGTATTTAAATGTAATATTTCTTAGATAATATGAATGCTAACAACAAAATTGCTCAGTAAAATCCTTGTACATTGAATTACAACATCATTAGCTACAACATTATTAGTAACTGAGTGGAAACCTTTTTTGATTTTTCTCCTTCTTTTCCTTTAATTACAACTTAATTGTCAAAAAATGTTATGGATCTTGGTTCACAAATTCTAATGACCAAAATATTGTAGCTAAAACACCAGAAAATTTGACAAAAGCAGCAACTATAAAAACACCAACACCAATGAAAACAACAGCGCAGGCAGACGAAACCACGTGATTTGAAGCGTCATTGTAATTGGGGAATACTGACAGCTCACACCGGAGGGCATTAGAAGGTTCAAAAAGTAAATGAGTATCGAGTTTTAGCCTTGTAGGTACATTGATACGTGTAAGCTGGGCTTACAAAAAATGTTTTTGTTGCTATAACTAACTACAGGGATATTTTTATAAATAAAAAAATAAATTTCTGCTGAAACACTACACAAAAATTTTATAGACAGTCATTTTGGTGTCAGCCCCTCTGATGGTGTCACCCAGTGCGGTCCACACTCCTCCAGTGACACCAGTGAGGGTGACCAAAGTTTTGGGCCTTGGCCCTGCGTCAGGAATAAGAAAAACAAACAGGCAGATGCATGAAGAGAAAGGTGGGAGGAGGGGTGAAGGAGGAGAGGAAAGAAGGGGAAGGGGTGAAGCACAGGCTAAAAGGTAAGAGGTAATAGGTTGACACAGGTGGGAGGGTAGAAGAGAAAAAAGCTGAGGTGATTGGGGTAAAGAGCAGAGGACGGAAAAGGGAGCACATCGCGACGCAGGCGAACCGGCTCCATATGTGACGGCCGCGGTAGCGGAGCAGCCGCGTTAAGATGGCGCTGTCAGGGGCAGGGATTCCTCATGACCTCGGCCATCGTGTGTGCCCTTTCGGCTGTGTCATGATGTCACAGCCGACATGGTGGCGTGGCACAGGCTCACCCTTAAAGAGCAGTGCACAGGTTTCAAATAAACAGTTGAAACTGAAACACCTCAGCGTGTGGTTCTTTCCAACTTCACTCTTTGTAGCTACCGCTACAAGCTCTCTGATAGGAGAAGAAAGGGAATGGGATGGGGAGTGGGAGGAAAGTATACAGAGGGATAGGGAAAGAGAGAGACAATGGGGGACGGGGTTCACGGAAATTGCAGAAGTCACTAGAAACTCCCAAGATAGAATATAAGGTTTTAAACAGGAAAGTCTGCAGACGCTGTAGGACAGTACATTAATGATCTGGAAGAGAGGACTGAGTGTAGTGTATCTAAATTTGCTGATGACATTAAACTGAGTGGAAAAGAAAATTGTGCAGATGATGTGTAGAGAGAGATAGATATGTTAAGTAAGGGGAAGGGGTCTGGCAGATGGAATATAATGTTGCTAAAGGTGACGTTGAAGGAAAAATGCAAGATCAGAGAATTATTTAAATGGCAAATGATTGCAGCACGCTGCTGTGCAGAAGGACTTGGAAGTGCCTGTGCCTGAATTGCAAAAGGTTGGTTTGCAGGCTAAATGGAATGTGTTTTTTTTTTATTTTATTTTTTTTTGTTTTTTTTTTATTTTTTATTTTTCACACCATAAATCACAATAGCCATGATATACACTTTTTCTTTTCCACACATTTACAGTGACTTTTTCTCCCTCCCCCCTCCCTCCTCCCAAGCCCTCTCATCCATTTTAGGTATACAATCTAGGTTGCATTAATTCAGTTAGACAATGTTGTCATTCAACAAAAATACACCAGAAATTCTACTGAGTCCATTCTTTTCTTTTCTTCTCCTTCCATCAACTTAGGTAATGTTTGTTCCCGGTAGGTTTTCGCTATTGTATTTAATGTAAGGCTCCCATACTTGTTCGAATATTTCAATATTATTTCTTAAACTATATGTTATTTTTTCTAATGGAATACATTTATTCATTTCTATATACCATTGTTGTATTTTCAAATTATCTTCCAATTTCCAGGTTGACATAATACATTTTTTTGCTACGGCTAGGGCTATCTTGACAAATCTTTTTTGTGCATCTTCCAAGTCAATTCCAAATTCTTTATTTTTTATGTTACTTAGGAGAAAGATCTCTGGATTCTTTGGTATATTGTTTTCTGTTATTTTATTTAATATCTGATTGAGATCATCCCAAAATTTTTCTACTCTCCCACATGTCCAGATTGCATGAATTGTTGTTCCCCTTTCTTTTTTACATCGAAAACATCTATCAGATACTGTTGGGTCCCATTTATTTAACTTTTGCGGTGTAATGTATAGTCTGTGTAACCAATTATATTGTATCATACGCAGCCTCGTCTTTATTGTATTTCTCATCGTTCCAGAGCATAACTTCTCCCATGTTTCCTTTTTTATCTTTATATTTAAATCTTGTTCCCATTTTTGTTTAGATTTACCATTTGTTTCCTCATTTTCCTTTTCTTGCAGTTTAATATACATATTTTTTATAAATCTTTTGATTAACATTGTATCTGTAATCACATATTCAAGGTTACTTCCCTCTGGTAAACTCAAGTTGCTTCCTAATTTATCTTTCAAGTAGGATCTCAGTTGGTAATATGCCAGCGCTGTATCTCCAGTTATATTGTACTTATCTCTCATTTGTTCAAAGGATAAGAATCTACTTCCTGAAAAACAATTTTCTATTCTTTTAATCCCTTTTTTTTCCCATTTTCTAAAGGCAAGGTTGTCTATTGTAAAAGGGAGTAGCTTATTTTGCGTCAATATTAGTTTTGGTATTTGGTAATTTATTTTATTTCTTTCTACATGAATCTTCTTCCATATATTGAGGAGATGGTGTAATACTGGAGAAGTTCTATGTTGTACCAATTTTTCGTCCCATTTATATAATATGTGTTCAGGTATCTTTTCCCCTATTTTATCTAATTCTAGTCTCGTCCAGTCTGGTTTTTCCCTTGTTTGGTAAAAATCTGATAGGTACCTTAATTGTGCGGCTCTATAATAATTTTTGAAGTTTGGCAATTGTAAGCCTCCTTGTTTATACCATTCTGTTAATTTATCTAGTGCTATCCTCGGTTTCCCCCCTCTCCATAAAAATCTCCTTATTATTTTCTTTAACTCTTTGAAGAATTTTTCTGTCAGTTGTATTGGCAATGCCTGAAATAAGTATAGTATCCTTGGAAAAATGTTCATTTTAATACAGTTTATCCTTCCTATCAGTGTTAGTGGTAGCTCTTTCCAATGCTCTAAATCGTCCTGTAATTTTTTCATTAGTGGATTGTAATTGAGTTTATATAATTGGCCTAGATTTTTGTTTATTTGCACACCTAGGTATCTTATTGCCTGCGTTTGCCATCTGAATGGGGATTCCTCCTTAAATTTTGAGAAATCCGCGTTATTCATAGGCATTGCTTCACTTTTATTTACGTTTATCTTGTATCCCGACACTTCTCCATATTCCTTCAATTTCTTATATAGTTCTTTTATTGATAGTTCTGGTTCTGTTAAGTACACTATCACATCATCCGCAAACAGACTGATTTTATATTCCCTGTCTTTTATTTTTATTCCTTTTATATTATTATCTCTTCTTATCGATTCTGCTAGTGGTTCTATAGCTAGCGCAAACAATAATGGTGATAGTGGGCATCCCTGCCGCGTTGACCTGCTTAAGTTAAATTGCTTTGATACATGTCCATTTACTGTCACTTTCGCTAACGGTCCCTTATATAATGCTTTAATCCAATTAATATACTTCTCCGGTAAACTGAATTTTTGCAATACTTTGAACAAGTAATTCCATTCTACTCTGTCGAAGGCCTTCTCTGCGTCTAAAGCAACTGCTACTGCCGGTGCTTTATTTCCTTCTACTGCATGAATTAAGTTAATAAATTTACAAATATTGTCTGTTGTGCGTCTTTTTTTGATAAATCCAGTTTGGTCTAAATTTACCATTTTCGGTACCTGTTCTGCTAATCTGTTCGCTAATAGTTTAGCTATTATCTTATAATCTGTGTTTAGCAGAGATATTGGTCTATATGACGCTGGTGAGAGTGGATCTTTCCCTTGTTTTAGTATCACTGTAATTATTGCTGTTTTACATGAATCTGGTAAGTTTTGTGTCTCATCAATCTGGTTGATTACATCCAGGAGGGGCGGTATTATTAGGTCTTTAAATGTTTTGTAGAATTCTATTGGGAGTCCATCCTCTCCTGGTGTCTTATTATTTGGTAAATTTTTTATTATCTCTTGTATTTCTACTGTTCCAAATGGTTCTGTTAATTTATTTTGTTCCTCTATTTGTAGTTTTGGTAGTTCAATTTTAGTCAAAAATTCATCTATTTTCCCTTCTTTCCCTTCGTTTTCGGTTCGGTATAATTGTTCATAGAATTCTCTGAAGTTTTCCTTAATTTCTTTTGGATTATATGTAATTTGTTTGTCTTTTTTCCTTGTTGCCAATACCATTTTCTTAGTTTGCTCTGTCTTAAGCTGCCATGCTAGGATTTTGTGTGTTTTTTCCCCTAGTTCATAATATTTCTGTTTTGTCTTCATTATATTCTTCTCCACCTTATATGTTTGTAATGTTTCATATTTTATTTTTTTATCCGCCAATTCTCTTCTTTTGGTTGTATCTTCCTTTATTGCTAATTTTTTTTCTATGTTTATTATTTCCCTTTCCAACTGCTCTGTTTCCTGATTATAGTCCTTCTTCATCTTGGTTGCATAACTTATTATTTGCCCTCTAATGAATGCTTTCATTGCGTCCCATAGTATAAACTTATCTTCCACTGATTCCGTATTTACTTCAAAGTACATTTTTAATTGTTTTTCAATAAATTCTCTAAAATCCTGTCTTTTAAGTAGCATGGGGTTTAATCTCCATCTATACATTCTTGGAGGGATGTCCTCTAGCTCTATTGCCAATAACAGGGGTGAGTGGTCCGATAATAGTCTAGCTTTATATTCCGTTTTCCTAACTCTCCCTTGAATGTGGGCTGATAACAGGAATAGGTCTATCCTTGAGTATGTTTTATGTCTAGTCGAGTAGTATGAGTATTCCTTTTCTTTTGGGTTTTGTTTCCTCCATATGTCCACAAGTTTCATTTCTTGCATTGATTTAATTATAAATTTGGTTACTTTGTTCTTCCTGTTAATTTTTTTCCCCGTTTTATCCATATTTGGATCCAAATTCAGATTGAAATCCCCTCCTATTAGTATGTTCCCTTGCGTATTAGCTACCTTCAAAAAGATATCTTGCATAAACTTTTGATCTTCTTCGTTAGGTGAATATATATTAAGTAGATTCCAAAGCTCTGAATATATCTGACATTTTATCATAACATATCTCCCTGCTGGATCTATTATTTCCTCTTCTATTTTAAATGGCACATTCTTGCTAATTAATATAGCCACTCCTCTTGCTTTTGAATTATACGATGCTGCTGTTACATGTCCTACCCAATCTCTCTTTAATTTCTTGTGCTCCAATTCAGTTAAGTGTGTTTCTTGGACAAATGCTATATCTATTTTTTCCTTTTTCAGTAAATTTAGTAGTTTCTTCCTTTTAATTTGGTTATGTATTCCATTAATATTTAGAGTCATATAGTTCAGCGTAGCCATTTTATATTTTGTTTATCTTCTCTTTCCGTTTTTCCATCATTACCTTTCCTCCTTTTCCATTTCTGTTTTCTTATTTTCAACTCTTTACCAGACAACATTCCTACAACATCCAACATTTTCCTTATTCTCCTATTTCTATCTTCTTTATCCCCAATCTCCCCTTCCCCTCCTGAGTTGCCCTTTATCCCTTGTCGGACAACCACATCTCCCCTCTCCATTTGGATTTGCGAATCCACTCGCAAGCGTCAACTGATTTTGCAGTGACCGCTCTTTTCCCCCACCCAGCCCCCCCCAGAAAAGATTTCGCTTTTTATATGTCACAAAGGTCACTCTTTTAATTCCCTCCTTATTCTCTCTATTCCATTACCTTCCCTTATTAATTCTTGTCTATACTCTCTATGTTTTCCTCTAATTACAGATACTTTCACATATGCCCATTGTCTCTATTCACTCTTATACCTCTTTACCCGCATACATATCAATCGTGGTCATTTTTACCCTCCTTACCCGTCTTCATCCCTCAGTCTATTTTTGTCTTTACCCACATACATATCAATCGTGATAATTTTTGCTCTCATTACCCGTCTTCATCCCTCAGTCTATTTTTGTAATTGTTCTGCAAATTTTCGTGCTTCTTCTGGATCCGAGAATAGTCTGTTTTGTTGTCCTGGAATAAATATTTTCAATACCGCAGGATGCTTCAGTGTAAATTTATATCCTTTCTTCCATAAAATCGCTTTTGCTGCATTGAACTCTTTTCTCTTCTTTAGGAGTTCAAAGCTTATATCTGGATAAATGAAGATTTTTTGCCCTTTATACTCCAGTGGTTTGTTGCCCTCTCTTACTTTTTCCATTGTCTTCTCCAGTACCTTTTCTCTTGTAGTATATCTTAGGAATTTTACTACAATAGATCTTGGTTTTTGTTGTGGTTGTGGTTTAGGGGCCAATGCTCTATGTGCCCTTTCTATTTCCATTTCTTGCTGTAGTTCTGGACATCCTAGGGCCTTAGGGATCCATTCTTTTATAAACTCCCTCATATTCTTGCCTTCTTCATCTTCCTTAAGGCCCACTATCTTTATGTTATTTCTTCTGTTATAATTTTCCATTATATCTATTTTTTGGGCTAGTAATTCTTGTGTCTCTTTAGTTTTTTTTATTAGATTCCTCCAATTTCTTTTTTAAGTCTTCTACCTCCATTTCTGCTGCTATTGCCCGTTCTTCCATCTTGTCCATTTTTTTCCCCATTTCTGTTAAGGTCATATCCATTTTATTTATTTTCTTTTCTGTGTTGTTTATTCTTCTTCTTAAATCATTGAATTCCTGTGTTTGCCATTCTTTAAATGACTCCATGTATCCTCTAACAAGAGCAAGTATATCCTTTACCTTGCCTTTCCCTTTATCTATTTCACTGTATTCTTCCTCTTCTTCTTCCTCTAGGTTGACCATCTGTTGTTTCTTTGCTGCCCTTTCCTCCTCTTCTTTCTTGTTTCCATTGTCTTCTGTGGTCTCTTCTTGCTGCAGGTGTTCTGCAGCTGTCGTTGCCGGCTGTGGAGATCGACTCCCCAGCTGGTCCCCCCTCCCGTCGGTGTGTTTTTTTTCATGCGCATCGCGCATGCGCGAGGAGTCGCGCATGCGCGGTTGCGCACTTTTACTCGGCTCTGTGAGCCATTGTTGTAGTTCTTTTTCTACCGACCTGAGGTAGCGGGCTCCTCTCTCCACAGCGGGCCTCTTCGGACAGGTAAGGCCTTCACCTTTTTCCTCCGTTGTCTTCTCTTCCTCTCTTCTTTCCGTTGATTTTGATTTTTCTCCTTTTGTCTCCATCTTCTTTCCACCTTTATACTCACTTTTCTTTAACTTGTATTTCTGTGCCTTTGTATTTTCTCTTGTTTTTCCCGACTTTTCTGGAGAGGGCTGGAGTTCACCGTCCGGCCACTACTCCATCACGTGACTCCTCCCCTAAATGGAATGTTTGACCTCATTGCTAGATGGATTGCATTTAGGAGCAGGGAGGTTATGCTGTAACAGTACAAGGCATCGAGTCCACTCTGCTGAAGATCCAGCTGCGCTGGGTGGGTCTCGTCTCCAGAATGGAGGACCATCGCCTTCCCAAGATCGTGTTATATGGCGAGCTCTCCACTGGCCACCGTGACAGAGGTGCACCAAAGAAAAGGTACAAGGACTGCCTAAAGAAATCTCTTGGTGCCTGCCACATTGACCACCACCAGTGGGCTGATATCGCCTCAAACCGTGCATCTTGGCGCCTCACAGTTTGGCGGGCAGCAACCTCCTTTGAAGAAGACCGCAGAGCCCACCTCACTGACAAAAGGCAAAGGAGGAAAAACCCAACACCCAACCCCAACCAACCAATTTTCCCTTGCAACCGCTGCAATCGTGTCTGCCTGTCCCGCATCGGACTTGTCAGCCACAAACGAGCCTACAGCTGACGTGGACATTTACCCCCTCCATAAATCTTCGTCCGCGAAGCCAAGCCAAAGAAAACAAGGCCACATCTGGAGCACTGCGTGCAGTTCTGGTCTCCTTTTTTAAATTTTAAAAAATTTTTCACACTATGAACCATATTAATCAAAACACACACAAACATTTCCCTCTTTAATATACATAATGGCATTTTCTCCCCTTTTTTCCCCCTCCCTTCCCTCCCTCCTTCCCAACCCCCTCCAAATCCATTAAACGTTCAACATATACAATACAATAAACCCATTAAACAATGTCATCACACAATGAAAATAAACAAGAAAATTGTGTCATCTACTTTTACACACTGGGTCAGTTCATTTTGTCTTTTTCTCATTCTTTCATTTTAGGGGGTGGAGGTCCGCGATAGGTCCTCTCTGTTGTGCTTCATGTACGGTTCCCAAATTTGTTCAAATAATGTGACTTTATTTTTTAAATTGTATGTTATTTTTTGCAATGGAATACATTTATTCATTTCCATGTACCATTGCTGTACTCTCAGGCTCTCTTCTGATTTCCAAGTTGACATTATACATTTTTTTACTACAGCTAAGGTTATCATAATAAATCTTTTTTGTGCTTCATCCAGTTTGAGGCCTAATTCTTCTTATATTACTTAGAAGAAAGATCTCTGGATTTTTTGGTATGTTGCTTTTTGTGATTTTATTTAATACCTGATTTAGATCTTCCCAAAACTTTTCCACTTTCTCACATGCCCAAATTGCATGTACTGTTGTTCCCGTTTCCTTCTTACAGCGAAAACATCTATCTGATACTGTTGGGTCCCATTTATTTAACTTTTGGGGCGTGATATATAACCTGAATAACCAATTATATTGTATCATGCGTAACCTCGTGTTTATTATATTTTTCATAGTTCCACAGCATAACTTTTCCCATATTTCATTTTTTTATCTTTATGTTTAAATCTTTTTCCCACTTTTGTTTGGGTTTATAGCTTATTTCATCATTTTCCTTCTCTTGCAGCTTGATATACATGTTTGTTATAAATCTTTTTATTATCATTGCTTCTGAAATCACATATTCAAAGCTGCTTCCTTCTGGTAATCTCAGTCTGCTTCCCAATTTGTCCTTTAAGTAGGTTTTCAGTTGATGATATGCAAACATTGTACCATGAGTTATTCCATATTTGTACTTCATTTGTTCAAATGATAATAAATTATTTCCCAAAAAAATTTTTTTATTCTTTTAATTCATTTTCTGTCCCATTCTCTAAAGGAAAGGTTATCTATTGTGAAAGGGATTAGTTGATTTTGTGTCAATAATAATTTTGGTAGTTGGTAATTTGTTTTTTTCCTTTCTACGTGAATCTTCTTCCAAATGTTGAGTAAATGGTGCAGTACTGGTGAACTTCTATATTGCACCAGTTTTTCATCCCACTTATAAAGTATATGTTCTGGTACCTTCTCCCCTATTTTATCTAGCTCTAACCTGGTCCAATATGGTTTTTCCCTTGTTTGATAAAAATCTGATAGATATCTTAATTTTGCTGCTCTATAATAATTTTAAAAATTTGGTAGCTGCAAACCACCTTGTTTGTACCATTCTGTTAATTTATCTAATGCTATCCTTGGTTTCCCCCCTTTCCATAAGAATTTCCTTATTATTCTCTTTAGTTCATTGAAGAATTTCTCTGTTAAGGGAATTGGTAATGATTGAAATAGGTATTGTATCCTTGGGAAGATATTCATTTTAATGCAATTTACCCTTCCTATCAGTGTTAGTGGCAATTCTTTCCAATGTTCTAAGTCATCCTGTAATTTCTTCATTAATGGCTGATAATTTAATTTGTATAGGTGGTCTAAATTATTATCTAATCTAATACCTAGGTATCGGATTGCTTATGTTTGCCATTTAAATGGTGATTCTTTTTTAAACTCTGTGTAATCCGCATTATTCATTGTCATCGCTTCACTTTTATTTGATTTGATCTTGTAGCTCGATATTTCTCCATATTCCTTCAATTTCTTATGTAGTTCCTTTATTGATATTTCTGGTTCTGTTAAGTATACTATGATGTCATCTGCAAATAAACTGATTTTATATTCCTTCTCCTTTATTTTTATTTTATCCTTATCCTTTTTTTATCATTGGGTCCAAATTAAGGTTAAAATCCCCTCCTATCAATATATTTCCTTGTGTGTCTGCAATCTTCAAAAAAATATCCTGCATAAACTTTTGATCCTCCTCGTTAGGCACAAATATATTGAGCAAATTCCAAAATTCTGAGTATATCTGACACTTTATCATTGCGTACCTCCCTGCTGGATCTATTATTTCCTCCTCTATTTTGATTGGTACATTTTTGTTAACTAGTATGGCTACACTGCCAGTGGGCTGATATCCCCTCAAACCATGCTTCTTGGCGCCTCACAGTTTGGCGGGCAGCAACCTCCTTTGAAGAAGACCGCAGAGCCCACCTCACTGACAAAAGACAAAGGAGGAAAAACCCAACACCCAACCCCAACCAACCAATTTTCCCCTGCAACCGCTGCAACCGTGTCTGCCTGTCCTGCATCGGACTTGTCAGCCACAAACGAGCCTGCAGCTGACGTAGACATTTACCCCCTCCATAAATCTTCGCCGCGAAGCCAAGCCAAAGAAAAAAAGAAAAGAAAAAAAAAAGAAAGATGGCTACACCTCTAGCATTTGAATTATAGGATGCTGCCGTTATGTGTCCTACCCAGTCTATCTTTAGTTTGTTCTGTTCCACTTCAGTTAGATGCGTTTCCTGCACAAATGCTATATCTATTTTTTCCTTCTTCAATAAATTCAGTAGCCTCTTCCTTTTAATTTGGTTATATATTCCATTAATGTTTATAGTCATATAGTTCAACATGGCCATCTTATATTTGCATACACCTCTTTTCCACCTCTTCACCACCTCCATCCCCCTTTTCCCCATTTTCATCTCTTAGTTTTCTCTTATTACACTTAATGTACATCAATACATTTAAGACATAAAGTACCCCCGCAGTTCCCACATCCACTAATACCTTAACCCCAAAAGATACCCCCGTCTCTGAATTATCCCATATCCCTTGCCGGGCAACCACAACTCCCCTTTTCATTTGGATTCCGATCTTGTTCGCAACATCAACTGATTTTGCAGTGACGGTTATTCTCCCTCTACCCAGCCTTCTCCAGAAAACACATTTAAAAAAAAACACATATAACAAAGCTCTCTCTCTTCTTCCCCTCCCCCTTACTCCCTTCCTTCCCTTCTCTTTTCCATGTACATTGTTTTTGCATCTTTATATATACTTTATTGCCATTCTTCATTCTTCTTACATCATCTCTTCTCCTGTTCTGCAAACGTTCTGCGAATTCTTGCGCTTTCTCTGGATCCGAGAAAAGTCTGTTTTGCTCCCTGGGTATAAATATTTTAAGCACGGCAGGATGTCTTAATATGAATTTGTAACCTTTTTTCCATAAAATCTATTTCGCTGTGTTAAACTCCTACATCCTCTTTAAGAGTTCAAAACTTATGTCTAGGTAAAAAAAATATTTTTTGACCCTTGCATTCCAATGGTTTATTATCTTCTCTAAATTTATTCCTTGCCCTTTCCAGTATATTTTCTCTTGTCGTGTATCTCAAAAGTTTTACTAAGACAGATCTTGGTTTTTGATGTGCCTGTGGTTTCGGAGCTAATGCTCTGTGTGCCCTTTCTATTTCCATTCCTTCCTGCATTTCTGTCGATCCCAGGACCTTCGGGATCCATCCTTTTATAAATTCCTTCATGTCTGTGCCTTCTTCACCCTACTTCAGGCCCATTATTTTTATGTTGTCGCCAACTATAATTTTCCAACATATCAATTTTCTAGATAACAACTCTTGTGTCTCTTTAATTTCTTTGTCACTTCCAATTTTTCTCTTAAGTAATTTACTTCCATTTCTACAGGCGTTTCTCGCTCTTCCACACTCTCTACTATTTTCCCTATTTCTGTCATTACCAGTTCTAATCTTTGCATTTTATCTTCTGTTCTTTCATTTTAATTGCATTAAACTCTAATGACGACCATTCTTTTAGTGATCTCATTTGTTCTTCAAAAAAGACTTTATCTATATTCTCTTCATCAGTTTTACCTTTTATTTCTCTTTGTCCATCAGTTTTACCTTCTATTTCTCTGTGAAGATCTTGGTCTTCTTCTTCCTCTTCTTCTGTGTCTGTATCTGTGTTTGTGTCTGTGTCTCTTCTGTTTTTCCTGATGAGCTGCTTGTATCTCTTTGTCGGGCCTTTTCTTGCTGGGCCTCTTGTTGCTGGTCCTCCCCTCCTGGGGAGCTCGTCTGTTGTGCTTCCTGACGTTGGTCCTCTTGTCGGTTTTCCCTCCATCTATCTTCCACGTCTGTTTCATCGCTCCCTCTTCTGCTGTCTTCCTCATTCTCCAGGTGAGAGCCCTGGTGTCGGGCGTCCCTCAGCTGCTCGATCTTTGACAGCCCACTCCTCTGCTGAGCCCCCCTCCCGCCAGTGTCCTCTTTCTCCTTTGACTCCTCACGCATGCAGAGTTGCGCACTTTTGTTTGGCTCTGAGAGCCATTTTTGTAGTACACCGGCTGGTGGGTTGCAACTCCGCAGGGCAGGCACTGACCTCGAGAGTCGGACGCTCCTCGTTCCTTCGTGCAGGTAAGGCCTTCTTCTTTTTTCTCGAGTGACTTTTTAACTTTTTTTTTCCAGTTGTTCTTACTTTCTCCATCTTGGAAGCCATCTTCTTTCTCTTCTCTGTATCGTCATCTTCTATTTCTTATATTCTATTTTTGTTATACCTTGCTTTTTCCTAACTTTTTTCCTATTTTCTTGGAGAGGGCTGGTTTTCCCAACCGGCTACTAGTCCATCACATGACTCCTCATCAATAACTGAGCAGCCGCGGGTCCCCGTGTCCACAGCCAGCATGGGGTCGGGGGTTGGGGAGGGACAGTGGCCCTGTCACTGAGCGCTCCCTGCCATCAGCACCAACAGGTTCAAACTGACTTCAGACTGCAGGAAAATCCTTGTAAGTGTCAGCCTATATTCAAGGGAGTTAGGAAAACTGAGTATAAAGCTTGATCATTCACCCCTATTATTAGCAATAGAACTGGAGCACATCCCACCAAGAACATATAGATGAAGGTTAAACTCCATGCTACTTAAAAGACAGAAATTTAGGGAGTTTATTGAATGCCAAATTAAAACATATTTTGAAATAAACACAGGATCATAATTTACATTATGGGACGCAATGTAAGCCTTCATTAGAGGTTAGATAATAAGTTATGTGACTAAGATGAAAAAGGATTACAATCAGGAAATAGAGCAGTTGGAAAGGGAGATAGTAAGTACAGAAAAGGAATTAGTAAAAAGGAATGATATAACGAAAAGGAGAGAATTGGCAGACAAAAAAATTTAATACGAAACATTACAAATGTACAAGGTGGAGAAGAATATAATGAAAACAAAGCAAAAGTATTACGAACTGGGAGATAAAACATAAAATATTAGCCTGGCAACTTAAAGCAGAACAAGCTAAAAGAATGATACTGGCATCCAGGAAAAAGGATCACAAATTACATATAACCCAACAGAGTTTAATGAAAATTTTAAGGAATTTTATGATCAATTGTATCAAACTGAGAACGAGGGGAAAGATGATAAAATTTTTAGCTAAAATTGACCAGCTGAAATTGCAAGAAGAGGAACAAAACAAACTAATAAAACCATTTGAAATAGAGGAAGTACAGGATATATTAAAAAAAAGCTGCCGAACAATAAAACACCAGGAGAGGATGGATTCCCAATAGAATTTTATAAAACATTTAAAGAGTTAATAATTCCTCCTCTCTTGGAAGTAATGAACAAGATAGAAGAAACACAAAACTTGCCAGGTTCATGTAAGACAGCAATAATTACAATAATTCCAAAGACGGGGAAGGAATTAACACCAGCATCATATAGACCAATATCTCTACTTAACTCAGACTATAAGATAATAGCAAAATTATTAGCAAACAGATTGGCCAATTGTGTCCCTAAAATAGTAAAACAAGATCGAACTGGATTTATTAAGAAAAGAATAACAACGGACAATGTCTGCAAACTTATTAATCTAATCCATGCAATTCAAGGAAATAAGAAACTAACAGTGGCTGTTGCTCTAGACACAGAAAAAGCCTTTGACAGAGTAGAGTGGAATTACTTATTTAAAGTATTATAGAAGTTCAATCTACCAGAAAAATATATAAATTGGATGAAAGCATTGTATAATGGACCATTGGCGAAGGTAACAGTAAATGGATATGTATTGAGTCACTTTAAATTCAGTAGGTCAACTAGACAGGGATGTTCACTATCCCCCCTCATTGTTCGCCTTAGCAATAGAAGCTTTGGCAGAACTGATAAGAATAGAAAATAAATTAAAAGGGATAAAAATAAAGTAGAAGGAGTATAAAATCAGCTTATTTACAGATGACATCATAGTATACTTAACAGAACCAGAGGTATCAGTAAAAGAATTACATAAGAAATTGAAGGAATATGGAGAAATATTGGGGTACAAATATCTGGGTACAAGATCAACGCAAATAAAAGTGAAGTGATGCCAATGAATTTAAAAAAGAATCACCATTTAAATGGCAAGCACAAGCAATTCGATACCTAGGGATCAGGTTAGATAATAACTTAAGCCACTTGTACAAACTAAATTATCAGCCACTAATAAAGAAATTGCAGGAAGACTTAGAACATTGGAAAGAATTACCGCTAATGTTGATAGGGAGGGTAAACTACATTAAAATGAACATGTTCCCAAGGATATAATACTTATTTGAAATGTTATCAATTCCTTTAACAGAAAAATTCTTTAAGGAACTAAAGAGAATAATAAGGAAATTCTTGTGGAAAAGGAGGAATCCAAGGGTAGCGTTAGATAAATTAGCAGAGAGGTATAATCAAGGTGGTTTGCAGTTACCAAATTTTAGAAATTATTATAGAGCCGCACAATTAAGGAATTTATCAGATTTTTACCAGACAAGGGAAAAACCAGACTGGACTAAGATAGAACTAGATAAAATAAGGGAAAATGTACTGGAACATATACTTTATAAGTGGAATGAAAACCTGGTGCAATATAAAAACTCACCAGTACTGCATCATTTACTTAATACATGGAAGAAGGTCCATTTAGAAAAGAAAAAAACAAATTATCAAACACCAAAATTACTATTGACGCAAAATCCGCTGATCCCTTTAACAATAGACAGACAACCTTTCCTTTAGAGAATGGGAGAGAAAAGGAATCAAAAGAATAGAAAATTGTTTTTTGGGAAATAATTTATTAACATTTGAATAGTTGAAGTTGGAATAACTCATGGTACAATGTTGGCATATCATCAATTGAAAGCTTATTTAAAGGATAAATTGAGAAACAGCTTGAGATTACCTGAAGGAAGCAGCTTTGAATATGTGATTACAGACACACTGATAATTTAAAGATTTATAACCAACATGTACATTAAGCTGCAAGATAAGGAAAATGAAATAAACTATAAACCTAAGCAGAAGTGGGAAAAGGATCTAAACATAAAGATAAAAAAATGAAGCATGGGAAAAGTTATGTTCTGGAACTATGAAGAATACAATAAACACAAGGTTACGCATGATACAGTATAATTGGTTACACAGGGTATGTATCACTTCTCAAAAATTAAAAAAATGGAATTCAACATTATCAAATAGATGTTTTCGCTGTAAGAAGGAAATGGAAACAACATTACATGCATGTATGAAAGTGAATACGTTTTGGGAAGAACTAGATCAGATACTAAATAAAATTACAAAAAAAAATACCAAAAAAGCCAGAGATATTTCTTTTAAGTAATGTAAAAAGTAGAGAATTAGGCCTCAAATTGGATAAAGTGAAAAAAAAAATCATTATGATAGCCTCAGCTGTAGCAAAAAAATGTATAATGTCAACCTGGAAAATGGAAGAGAGCCTGAGAATACAGCAATGGAACTTGGAAATGAATAAATGTATTCCATTGGAAAAAATAACATATAATTGAAAAAAGAAAGTCACAAAGTTTGAACAAGTTTGGGAACCATACATTGAATATATCAGAGAGAGCTTGCCTATGAACTCCATCCTCTAAAATAAGAATGAAAATGATAAGAAGACAAAATGACGAGATTCGGTGCGTAATAAATAGATGACGCATTTTTCTTGTTTATTTTCCTTTGTGTGAAAATATTGTTTTATGGTTTTATTGTATTGTATATGTTGACTATTTATGAGTTTTGGAGGGGGTGGGTAGAGGGGAGAAAAAAGGAGGAAAAAAGGGGAGAAAAGACCACTGTGTAAATTTAATGAGAAACACTTGTACATATTTTGGTTGATATGGTTCATAGTGTGAAAAATTAAAAATTTTTAAAAAACGATTCAGGGTAGCAGATATAGGATGTGGTTGAGGAGGGGTAGCATGGATGGTGTAGTGGTTAGCACGACACTTTTACGGCACCAGCGATCGAGACCGGGGTGCGAATCCTGCTCTGTCTGAAGGAGTTTGAACGTTCTCCCCTTGTCTGAGTGGGTTTCCCCCGGGGATGCCAGTTTCTCAAAATGTACCGGGGAGGGGGAGGAAGTAGGTTAATGGGGTGTAAATTGAGCGGCATGGACCAGTGGCCTGTTACCACACTGCACGCCATCCTCGAATACGGACACAATTCCCGCGGATGGAGAATTCCCCTCTTCAACTCTCGGGGATGGAGAATTCCCTCCACAATTCTTGCAGATGGAGAATTCCCTCCACAACTCTGCGGATGGAGAATTCCCCTCCAGAACTCGTGCAGATGGAGAATTCCCTCCAGAACTCTCATGGATGGAGAATTTCCCTCCAGAACTCTCACGGATGGAGAATTCCCTCCACAACTCTCGCAGATGGAGAATTCCCTCCAGAAGTCTGCAGATGGAGAATTTCCTCCATAACTCTCATGGATGGAGAATTCCCTCCACAACTCTCATGGATGGAGAATTCCCTCCACAACTCTCATGGATGGAGAATTCCCTCCACAACTCTCAAGGATGGAGAATTCCCTCCACAACTCTCATGGATGGAGAATTCCCTCCACAACTCTATGGATGGAGAATTCCCTCCACAACTCTCATGGATGGAGAATTCCCTCCACAACTCTCATGGATGGAGAATTCCCTCCACAACTCTTACGGATAGAGAATTCCCTCCACAACTCTACAGATGGAGAATTCTCTCCACAACTCTCATGGATGCAGAATACCCTCCACAACTCTCACGGATGGAGAATTCCCTCCAGAACTCTTCCAGATGGAGAATTCCCTCCAGAACTCTCGCGGATGGAGAATTCCCTCCAGAACTCTCGTTGATGGACAATTCCGTCCACAACTCTCGCGGATGGAGAATTCCCTCCCTAAATCTCGCGGATGGAGAATTCCCTCCCCAACTCTCACGGATGGAGAATTCCCTCCAGAACTATCCGGATGGAGAATTCCCTCCACAACTCTTGCGGATGGAGAATTCCCTCCACATCTCTCGCGGATGGAGAATCTCCTCCACGACTCTTGCAGATGGATAATCCCCTCTAGAACTCTCGCGGATGGAGAATTCCCTCTGTAATAGTACGGATTCTATCACCAATGTGTATATGTACAGATTGTAGTGTAGGATGACTGTGATTGGCTGAGAGTGTAGCCACACCTACACTCCACAACTCTCATGGATGGAGAATTCCCTCCACAACTCTCATGGATGGAGGTCTTAAAGGATTGCTCCTAGCCAGAGCAGGTCATTCTGGAATGGTCAACCTACTTGTGATATGCTCCAGTCTTTTAGTTAATAAAAGCCTTTGTTTGGATCAACAAGTCTTTGGTTCTTTTGACGCACTTTACACCCTCCAGAACTCTGCAGATGGACAATTCCCTCCACAACACTGCAGATGGAGAATTCGCCTCCACAATGCTCGCGGATGGAGAATTTCCTTCAGAACTCTGCGTATGATGAATCCCCTCCAGAACTCTGTGGATGGAGAATCCCCTCCAGAACTCTCACGGATGGAGAATTCCCTCCAGAACTCTCGAGGATGGAGAATTCCCTCCAGAACTCTGGTGAGACCCCACCTGGAGTATTGTGTGCAGTTTTGGTCATCTTATCTAAGGAAGGATGTTCTTGCAATGGAGGGAGTGCAGAGGCGATTCACCAGGCTGATACCTGGAATGGCAGGAATGACTGATGAGGAAAGATTGCGCAAATTGGGATTGTACTCGCTGGAGTTTAGAAGATTGAGAGGGGATCTCATAGAGACCTATAAAATTCTGGCAGGACTGGACAGAATGGATGCAGATGGGATGTTTCCAATGATGGGAAAATCCAGAACCCGGGGCCATGGTTTGAGGATAATAGGCAAACCATTTAGGACCAAGATGAGGAGGAATTTCTTTACCCAGAGGGTGGTGAATCTGTGGAATTCATTGCCACAGAGGGCAGTAGAGGCAGGTTCATTAAATATATTTAAGAGGGAATTAGATATATTTCTTTAGTATAAGGGTATTAAAGGTTACGGAGAGAAGGCGGGGACGGGGTACTGAACTTTAAGATCAGCCATGATCTCATTGAATGGCGGAGCAGGCTCAAAGGGTCGAATTACCTACTCCTGCTCCTATCTTCTATGTTTCTATTTCTCGCAGATGGAGAATCCCCTCCACGACTCTTGCAGATGGATAATCCCCTCTAGAACTCACGCGGATGGAGAATTCTCTCTGTGATAGTACGGATTCTATCACCAATGTGTATATGTACAGATTATAGTGTAGGATTACTGTGATTGGCTGAGAGTGTAGCCACACCTACTGGCAGGTCTTAAAGGATTGCTCCTAGCTAGAACAGGTAATTCTGGATTGGTCAACCTACTTGTGATATGCTCCAGTCTTTTAGTTAATAAAAGCCTTGGTTTGGATCAACAAGTCTTTGGTTCTTTTGACGCACTTTACACACTCCAGAACTCTGCAGATGGACAATTCCCTCCACAACTCTGCAGATGGAGAATTCGCCTCCACAACGCTCGCGGATGGAGAATTTCTTCCAGAACTCTGCGTATGATGAATCCCCTCAAGAACTCTACGGATGGAGAATTCCCTTCCACAACTCTCGCGGATGGAGAATTCCCTCCAGAACTCTTGTGGATGGAGAATTCCCTCCAGAACTCTCACGGATGGAGAATTCCCTCCTGAACCCTTGCGTATGGAGAATTCCCTTCCACAACTCTCGCGGATGGAGAATTCCCTCCAGAACTCTTGTGGATGGAGAATTCCCTCCAGAACTCTCACGGATGGAGAATTCCCTCCTGAACCCTTGCGTATGGAGAATTCCCTCCACAATTCTTGCGGATGGAGAATCACCTCCAGAACTCTTGCGGATGGAGAATACCCTCCTGAACTCTTGCGGATGGAGAATTACCTCTACAATTCTTGCGGATGGATAATTCCCTCCTGAACTCTTGTGGATGGAGAATACCCTCCACAACTCTTGCGGATGAAGAATTCCCTCCAGAACTCTTGCGGATGGAGAATTCCCTCCAGAACTCTTGCCGATGGAGAATCCCCTCCACAACTCTTGCGGATGGAGAATCCCCTCCACAACTCTTGTGGATGGAGAATTCCCTCCTGGACTCTTGCGGATGGAGAATCCCCTCCAGAACTCTTGCAGATGGTGAATACCCTCCTGAACTCTTGCGGTTGGAGAATTTCCTTCTGAAGTCTTACGGATGGAGAATTCCCTCCAGAACTCTTGCAGATGGAGAATTCCCTCCACAACTCTCGCGGATGGAGAATTCCCTCCAGAAACCTGCTGATGGAGAATTCCTTCCAGATCTCTTGCGGATGATGAATTCCCTCCAGAACTCTTGCGGATGGAGTATTCCCTCCAGAACTCTGCGGTAGAGAGGAATAAAACGCAAAAGTCTGCATTCAATGTGATTGGTGTAAAAAAACAATAAACTGGTACCTCGATGAAGGGCTCAAGCCCAAAACGTTGGTGAGATATCTTTACCTTTGCTGCATTAAATGAGCTGCGGTAGAAAGTACAGTTTGAATTTAAAAGCAATTTCAAGAGAAATTAATCCATAAGAATTGAATGTCCTGTTCACTGGACAACCTGATGTGCTTGACTGGAGGCCAATAAATGGCCCCTTCTCATCTTGGCGGCTGCCACTCTCCCCGTCCTGCAGGGGCCGCTGCTCGGAGAAGCCGAACTGATTGACACGGCGGTCGCCGACCAATAGCGGGCGGCTGCCGGGGCCGGGAGGGAGCCAATGGAGAGGGGAGTGGGGGGCGGGTCGACAGGACCGAATGGGCTTGCGCCGTAGCTCGGCGGTTGGAGGGAGAAGATGGCGCCGGGCCGGAGTAAGGTCCCAGTGGCGAGGAGGAAAAACAATGTCCTGAGGAGCTTGTACCGGATGAAGGTACTCGGAGCGGCGGCGGCGGAGCGGGACTGGTAACGCCAAATGCTGCATTTGCCACGGGGGGATAGCCACCCAAATAAAGCTCAGGGGGGATGGAGGTCATGCTCCCAGTCACTAACTGGGCAGAGGTTTGACCCTGTCCCATTGTAACGTGGACCACAGTGAAGCACCTTCATTGGGGTTATATTTCAGTAACTCACCCCACCCCCGGTTCTAGTTGCATTTTAATATTTGCAATCATTGCAAAACTATTTCTTATTGCATTCCTGCAGAATTTTTAATGACTTCCCTTCCCCAACCTTTCCAGGATGCCCCAAGGTACAGACAAAGAAGTACTTTCAATTAGGGAAATGCTTTTGTAAACTGAAAGTTCCCCTTTGGTGGGGGTGGGAGGGGTGGAATGGGGTGGGGGGGG
This sequence comes from Narcine bancroftii, assembly GCF_036971445.1. Taxonomy (NCBI): domain Eukaryota; kingdom Metazoa; phylum Chordata; class Chondrichthyes; order Torpediniformes; family Narcinidae; genus Narcine; species Narcine bancroftii. Next base: position 246,147,215 of record NC_091471.1, read on the forward strand.
GGTGGAGTGGGGTGGGGGGGGTGGAGTGGGGTGGGGGGGGTGGAGTGGGGTGGGGGGGGGGTGGAGTGGGGTGGGGGGATGGTCCCGCTAAGTAGATAATGCCAGTCAAGGAGTTTTAAAATATCCTCAGTTTACCCCCCCCCCCACCCCCAAATCTATTGATGCGAAAGCAGCATTTCGTTTTACTGAGTTTATTTTTCAAGTGATACCTTTGGGCTAAATACAGAAATGTTTTGCGGACTGAATCGTGGGCTGGTCAGCAATTTAATGCAGTGGTACCTCTGCCAGTGTTTCTGATTGTGAGTTTGTTGTGGTACAATGTGTATGTGCCTGAAATTCTGCAGCTGAATGGGTACTTGTAAAGCATCTATAATGGGAGACTAATAGAGATACCTTTAAGGCAGGGGTTCCCTAATAGAGATACCTTTAAGGCAGGGGTTCCCAACCTTTTTGTTCCTCTGTATTCCTTGGGCATTTTTATAGGTTCCTGTGTACCCCTAAAAATTAAGATCTAAAAAAAATCGACGTTGTGCAATCTGACTGCAGATTACAACACCATGTATTGTACAGTAGTGGTTATTCTCTCAGACCCAATGTACTCCCTGAAAAGTGCGAGTGTACCACTGGGGGTAAATGTACCCCAGGTTGGGAACCCCTGCTTTAAGGAGACGATCAGTACAACAAGACATAATGAATATTCACAGTGATTTGAGTGCAAAAAATGTGACATGCGATAGTGCAGACAGTCCACGACTACCTCACTGAGGGGAGGTTCAAGATTCTGGTGGCACTTGGGAAGAAACTGTTCTTGAACCAGGAGATGCTGGTTTTCTACCTGAAGTTAACAGTATTGTCCTATAAAATGGGGGCTAACTGGGAAACTTTCTTGGCTAATGACCTGGGGATCAGGCAATTCGAAAGGTCCTAACTGGGCAAGCCTGGTCAAAATCGACTCGGATCCCAGACTTACCTCGGAGGTGTTCTGGGAACCTGGGAAAACTTACCGGGGTGTCCTCCTCTGCCAATTTGAAAGAACAGAATGGCTTACCTGTTGATGTTTGCGCTTGGTGTGTGTGCATCACCAAGGCAGACCGTTGGCAGCTTCATTTGCTCAGCGGATATAAGCTGTTGTTCCTCCACTGCTTGCTGCTTACAACTGATGACGATGTTCACAATACTTGTCTGCTTTGTTATTGCACCATGTAGTTGCAGGACCAGCATCCATCGATCCCTCCTGTCCGCCTTTAGAACTGCGCGATTTGACTTCGGCAGGACTTCTGGTGAGTCTGTGGCATGTCACTCACCACGCCATTGCAGGGGCAGGATCCCCCTTAAATCGCAGGGTTATCGATTTAGCAGGTAAGTTCGCCTGCATTTTGAAAGGACCGGGAGGTGCCGACTACCCAGTAACCTCACCCGGGTCCTAGGAGGGCTGTAGTTTGAAAAGACCAATTGAGAAGAGGTTGTGACCAGGACGATGGGGTCATTTATGATGTTGGCTCCTTGTGATTGATCTGCTTTGTGTTTGCTACCTTCTGTAGCCTTCTGTGTTCCTGGGCTCTTGTATTGCTAAACCAGGCTGTGATTCAACCATTCACTATACTTTTCATAGGGAGACCTGATTGTTATTGTTCACTTGGACCTGGAATTTGGACATGCACTGATTTGTTACTACCCCCTATATTTTGAAAAATAAATTTTCCTGAGGTTCTGCGAGGATCTTCGTGTGAATGTCTGTCCTCTGTTAGTGCTCTTGCCATTTCATGGTGCAGTGTACTACTTAAGAGGTGTTAGTTTATTTGAAATTTATTTAAAATAATTGAGGACGTCCTCCATCCTGCACGCAGAATTTTTCAGCTACTCCCATTGGGAAAGCGATGCTGGAGTATCAGAATCTGAGCCATTGAAAAATGGCCCAGGCCCAAAATGTCGTGAATAATAGTTATATGGTTATGGTTATATCTTTACCTCCTAAGGGCGCTGAGTTTCTCCAGCATTTCAGTGCGATTACTATAATCGCAGCGTCTGCAGATTTTTGTGTTTCACTCAGAGCCAGCACCACTGGACTGAGGGACAGCTTCTTCCCATGGGCAGTGAGAAGGCTGTTTGACGAAAGGAACTGCTCCCACTGACCAAGCCTTGTAGTCATGAAACAACATTCATATTTATTTGGATATATGAATACTTGTCCGATATATGTATTGTGTCTGCATGTTTTGCACCGTTGACCAGAGAACGCTGTTTTGTCAGGTTGTACTTGTACAATCAGATGACAATAAACTTGACTTGTCCCAAAATAGCCAGACCAATGAGAGCGGTTCTCCTGTGAACAGACCAGAAGGTTAGCATTTCATCTCGCTGTGAATAGACCACGGTGTACAGAGTTATAGTGAAAAGGGAGATCGATTAGCACCAACCACCCTTACGGGGGAGGGGGGGGAGAATCTGCCTTTAAGCCTTCTCCCCAATGGATGGAGGGAAGAGTGTCGAGAATGTGATGGTCTTTCAGTGCAGTGTGATGGCTGCCGCCTTTCTTGGAGGACGGGAGGTGTAGATGGACTCCATGGAGGAGAGGACGTTCTCTTTATGCACTGAGATCCTTTCACTACCTTCAGTGATTTCTTCTGATCTTGAGCAGAGCAGCTCCTGTACCATGGTGTGTGAAGCATTCGGTCAGTCTGGTTTTGATGGTGCATCTGTAGGAGTTTTTGAGGACCAGGGAGAACATGGTCTTCGGAGAAAGTAGCCTTCCTGAACATTGTGTTGGCATTTTTCTCCCAGGTAAGGTCATTGGAGATATTTATTCCCAAGAATCTGTCTGCAGTAGAGGTCTGAAAATCTGGACTGCACGGGGATCGGGTTGGTCAGGATTTTCAGATTTTCTGGATTCTCAGGCAGTTCTTTTAGAATTCAAATTTAAAGGGCCACTGCTTGTGTATGGAACACTTGCAACTTCTACTGTATTGCTTGACACTTCTTTTGCTTTCTTTAAGTACTTTTGTAGATTACCTTGTTTACGACATTCCAGTATCTGTGATAAGATTATTCTGCACCATGTACGCATGCAGTGTCTTGAAGGCTGAATCTTTGGTGCGGTTCCACAAATTTAATAACCATTTCCATCTGCTTTTCTGCAGTAGTCTTTATTTATATCACAAATTGTAGATTTTCTGATGTCGTATGTTGCACACACCACTTTCTAGTTTCTTAATTATTTCAAGTTTGTCATCAGTTTCAATGTGTTCTCCTCCTTTCTCTTCACCTCATGAAGTTTATCTGTTTTAGGATCCATTATTATGGGTTTGTAAATAAGGATACTAGCTATGGTTGCCGCTATGCTTCTCTGGCGCTTACGCATGCGTGTAAAATCCCGCTAAATTTTAGAAGTTTGAGAGTTTTTGAAAGGTCAGTATTCTTGGGTGGTCTGGATTTTCTCCTGTATTCCTTGACTTCAGCACCATTAACGTGGACAAGTGTGCGGACTCTGCCCCTTGGACATCACTGATCATCTCTTTCATCTTATTGACGTTGCAAAGTTGTTATCTTGGCACTTCACTTGTATAATCCCGTTATGGTACTCCCATTATGGCCTTCTCTACATTGGAGAGACTGGGCGCAGACTGGGAGATCACTTCACTTAACATCTATGCTTTGTCCGCATCATTGACAGGGATCTCCCATACTCCCATGTCTGTCCATGACCTTGTGTACTATCCCACCAAGACCACCTGTAATGTGGAGGAACAACATCTGATTTTCTGTCTGTGTTCTCCAGCCAAAGGGCATTAACATTGATCTCTCTGGTTTCTGCTAAACTACTCTCCCCCTTCTTCTTTCCCTCAGCTCTCAACCCCCCCCCCCCCACCTCCCTCTCTATTCACTTAGCCATCCCTCCTGCCTTTGGGATCATGCTCCTGCCCTCACCTCTCTCCCTTTCCTTTTTGTTTGGATGCTCCCTACCTTTTTCCATAGAACATTACAGCACAAAAACAGGCCACTTTGGCCCTTTTAGTTGTGCCAAACATTTTTTTGCTTAGTCCCACTGACCTGCACTCAGTCCATAGTTCTCCACACCTCTTTCATCCATTTACCTGTCCAAATTCTTCTTAAATGTTATAATTGAGCCCGTATTCACCACTTCAGTTGGCAGCTCGTTCCACACTCCCATCACTCTCTGTGTGAAGAAGTTTCCCCCTAAACTTTCACCTTTAACCCATGTCCTCTGGTTTGTATCTCACCTACTCTCAATGGTTAAAGCCTTTCTACATTTACGCTGTCTATCCCCTTGATAATTTTGTACATCTCTGTCAAATCTCTCCTCATTCTACATTCCAGGGAGTGAAGTCATAAGCTTTCCCGTAACTCAGTTTGTGAAGTCCAGGCAACATCCTAATCAATCTTCTCTGCTCTCTTTCTATCTTATTGATAACTATCCTGTAGTTAGGTGACCAAAGCTGCACACAATACTCCAAATTAGGCCTCACCAATGTTTTATACAACTTTACCATAACATCCTAACAACTATGCTTAATACCTGTACTTTGATTTATGAAGTCCAATGTGCCAAAAGCTCTCTTTACAACCTTATCCATCTGTGACTCCACTTTCAGGGAATTGTAGCTGTATTCCTAGATCCCTCTATTCTATCACACTGCTCAGTGCCCTTCCATTCACCTTGTATGTCCCTTATTAGTTTGTCCTTCCAAAATACAACCCCTCACACTTGTCTGCATTAAATTCCATCGGCCATTTTCAGCCCATTTTTCCAGCTGGTCCAGATCCCTCTGCAAGCTTTGAAAATCTTCTTCACAATGTCTCCAATCTTAGTGTCATCTGCAGACTTACTGATCCATTTACCAGATTATCATCCGGATCATTGATATAGTTGACAAACAGCAAATATCCCAGCACTGATCCCTGAGGCAACACCACTGATCACAGGCCACCAAGCTGGAGAAGCAATCATCCACCACTACTCTCTGGCTTCTGCCCAGCCATTTTCGAATCCAGTTCACTAATTCACCATGAATACCTAGCGTCTTAAAGCTAGGTATTCCCATGTGGGACCTTGTCAAAGGCCTTACTAAAGTCCATGTAGATGAAATCCACAGCCTTTCCTTCGTCAACTTTCCTGGTAACCTCCTCGAAAAACTCTACGTAGATGAAGGGCTCAAGCCCAAAACATCAGTTAGTTATCTTATATTTGCTGAGTTTCTCCTGCATTACGATTTTACTTCAACTGTAGTGTCTGCAGACTTTTATGTTCTATTTCTGTTATCTTGGCACCATGTGACTCGTCTTTCAGTCATGTTCCTGTATTCAGACTCAGACTTTGATGCCCAGCCAACTACCATGGATAGTGTTCAGTTGCAACCTCTTTGGGCTGATGTGGGCCAGACTGTAGCAATTCAGCACAGATGTGGGGCTCAGGGTTGTATCCTGACCAATCGCTCCCGCCGTATGTTCACAGGCAACGAAGGTCTATGGCAATTATTCTCAAATGTGAGCTCTGGAGACCACAGCACATTTAAGCAAAAATCTTGTTTTCTTTGCACCTTGCATAACAATTTTTTATGCAGTTTGTAGGATAGAAGTATGGCACAAACCAAAACTTTGCCTAAAACGAGCATAGTCCAAGGCAGGGGGCAGAGTTGGAATGGTCAATGATAGACACTAGCCACACAAGTGATTGTAGGTGCAGGAATCTGGAGCAAAAACAAACTGCTGGAGGATCTAAAAAGGCATTTGAGGAAGTGAAGAGCTGGTCAAAGTTTCAGTCCAAGGCTGTATCAGGATTTAACCTGAAATGTAGGCCCTTTACCTCCACATATGCTGCTTGACTCATTGGGTTCCTTCAGCATTTTGTTTAATTTGGTACAGATACAGGCAGTTGAGCTTGTTGGCATAGATAAATGGGTCATAGAGGAGGTTTTGAGCAAGGGTGACCTGTGGAGTATATTAGTGAGAGGGTTACCAGAAGCTCCTATCATATCAAAGAGGAGGTCATGAGAAAGAGCCAAGAAATTGGGCTGCTCAGTCAAAACATGAGACAGTTACCCCCTTTATCTCCACCAATGACCCATCCTCATGGTGCCAGCAGGATGCAGTCATACACACTTCACAGCCACATTGCTCTCCCAACCTCTGCACATTGGCTTTGTGGCTTGCATTCAGTTGTAGCTACTCATTCCACATTTGTTGTTAAATTGGGTAGGTTAATCCAGAAATACAGATTTCTTGGGGTGGAACAGACTAATCATACTCTTTTGGAGCCTGCATACTCCTGTAGCAGCTGGAGCAAGTGGCACTCGAAGACACAGGAAGGTGTATTGTTGGATACTCTCCTTTTGCTTTACTTTTGAATTCTCCTTGGTCCCATCAGAAAGGCTCTGTGCTCACTGCTTTCCTGGATGTTACATCTTTGTAAGATGATGAGCACTGTTAAAAGTTTGATACTTTCAGAATCAGAATTTATTGTCATGAACATGCTACAAAACTTATTTTATAGCAGTATCACAGTGCAAACATTATTTAAACCACCTTACGAAATAAAAATAGTGCAAGAAAAAGACAAAGTGAGGCAGTGTCTTTGGTTCATTGATCATTCAGGAATCTGATGGCGGAGGGGAAGAAGCCGTCCCTGTGTCACTGAGGGCTCGTCTTCAGGCTCCTTTACCTTTTTCCTGATGGTAGCGGAGTAAAGAGGGGATGGCCTGGGAGGCGGGTCTCCTTGAGGATAGAGGCTACCTTTTGTGCATGTCCTCAAGGGAGTGAAGGCTGATGCCTGTGATGTCGTAGGCCGAGTTAACAACTCTGGAGTTTTTCTTATCCTAGGGCGTTAGTACCTCTGTACCAGACAGTGATGCAACCAGCCTGAATGCTCTCCACGGTACACCTGTAGAAGTTGTCTCAACTAACTGGGGAGATGGGAAAAAAAAATTTCTGCTGGTTTGAACCTAGGTCTGAAGGGCCTAATTTGAACAATTGGATGCCCATTGTCATGTGCTCTAATTTGGTTGGCTGCAGTTAAATGTTACATATTTCATTTTTTTATTCCAGATAACTGGCCAATTCTCCCATCGAATGTTTCAGAAATTACCACCGATTCTTTGTGTTCCCTTGAAAAACATTGTGGATGATGATTATTTACTAGCTGGGTATGTAAACTTTCCTAAGTCAGCAGGCATTATCATCTTCTTTTGTGACATTCAGTGGTCGATTTGTTTATTAAACAAATAGAATCCAGAGCCCCCAGGTTCTGGAAATGATAGTGGGAGATGCAGTGTAAATTAGTGATACCAGGACACCAAAGGTTATATTACAAGGAGGGATGGCGGTGTGTTTTATTCTGGAGTTTAGAAGTTTATGGCATAATGCGATTGAAGTTTCAAAATATCGGGGATATTGCTGCGCTCGATGGATTAAAAATTATTTCACTGGTTGGGGAACATTGGATGAGGGAATAGTGTCTAAAGATTAAAGCCTGACATTGAAGTAAACACTTCTGCAAATGGTATTGGAATTTTGGACTTTAATTTTTCAGATTTCCAATCAAGTCACCAATGCTTATCTGCAATACATTAAAACCCCTGTCAGCCAGAATTCAAGCAACCAGTAAAAAAACTGTGGAAACAAAATAAGTTTTAAAAAAAAGTTTTTTTTAGTTCACCAATTGTGCAATCCCAAGTAACTGGAAAATTCACTTATTTGGCATCTTCCAATCCCCATAAGGTGCTGGATACTGTGGCTTTACTGTATTTGACATTGATAGATTTTTGATAAGCAAAAATATAAAGAGAACTGGAGCAAAAAGTGAGATTTGATCAGCCATGGCTTCATTGAATGCACAGCAGGCTTGAGGCTCCATTGCCTGCCTTTGACCTCCAACAATATCTGAATAGTTTTCAGATTCATACACATTTCCGTCAGAATTGGGAATTGTTTAAGTTTTGAGATGCCTGTAAAAATGAGGAGAGGAAAAATAAAAGGAAAGATTTGTGATAGATTGGAGAATAGGAGAGGTTAAATGAGGAAAAACAAGGAGATAAAGAAATGGAGCTTTTACTACTGTAATAAACAAAATTATTTGTAAGGGATGCAGAAAATGTGGAATTAAAAATGTGCTTTGAGCCTTGGGCTCAATTACTTAAAATAATGAACATTTCTCATGGGTCATTTGGCCACACTGTCCTGTACCACCAATCAGGTAGATCTTCCTGATGTGCTGGTCAGGAAAGTTGTTAATTTGAGTCAAAGTTTGGTCTGAATCTCGTCTCAACCAGAACAGGAACTGGAATATTGCTGTCATCTTTCAAGGGTGAGGAATGATCCAATATTCCTTTTGAGAATGTACTGTACCATATAGTTCATGGGAGGTTATATATAAACTCTACCTTTTGAATGATTAAACAAAGAACGTGAAATCAAATGCACGACGAGAGTTGGTATGTGTTGACCATGAAGAGCATAAAATTAATTTCTTTGATTCTTTCACATATTCATCTGCTTATCGTTGTGTACACACACATAAATGCAGTATCACACAACAGTGAATGACTGGATAGAATAGCAGTGCGGTCATCTTAGACAAAGCACATGAGGTAAACCATGCTGCACAATTGTATCTTGGCAGGTCAACTAAAGTAGTCGGAAGATAAGGAGAGGCTAGGTCAAAAACACCTAAGTGTTGGGGTTTAATGGATTGATTTTATGCTTTTTACACTATTTGATGCTTCGTTGAAGATTCAACCTTGTATAGCAATCAGAATATCTTTATTGAAATGACAGAGTTATTTCTACTAGGGGTGGCATGGTTGGTAGTGGTTAGTGCCACACCTTTGCAGCATCAGTGATTGGAATCGGGGTTTGAATCCCATGCTGTTTGTACATTGTCTGTGTGGGTTTTCCCTGAGGGCTCCATTTTCCTCCCACTATTTGAAACATACCAGGGGTGGAGATTAATGGGCGACAGGGGCTAGTGTACTGAAATGGCCTGTTACCGTGCTATATGTATTTCTAAAAAATCCATCTCTTCTGTGTTCTCTTTCCATGCTTCCACAGCCATATATTCCTTGGTTTTACAAAGTGTGGTGGATATGTGTTGTCCTACACCAGGGATGTCCCCGAGCAAGAGTTTGATGAATTACCCTACTATGTGTACTACCTTTACTGGTGGAAGTTCAACATCCATGACAAGTTGAAAAAGGTGAGTAGCAGTGATTTATTTTTAGAGAAAGTAGACCAAATTTGGTGACTCACGTAGACCTCGGAATGTGTGTCGTGACTATTTTGTCCTCTACCTTTGGGGATTTTATTCTATATTGGGTTCGCAGTGACTTGCAATTGCATAATGCTTTGAATATGATTAAAAACATCTGATTGATCAAAACACAAACATTAGGGTAGCTAATCAAAGATTAAAAGCAAGTAATATTAGGGAGAAATGAAGAGAGATTTTAAAAGGGAACTTCATGATCATGGCCTCTGCAGTGGAAAGCACAGTTGCACTTTGAACAGTAGTGTCAGAATAGGCCCTTCAGCTCACAATGTCTGTCAACCAATATAAATTGCACATCTGCCTCCATATGACCTATATCCCTCTGCTCTCAGCCAGTTCATCTGTTTAATGCCTTTGAAACATGGCTTATGCATCTGCCTCCACCACTTTCTCCAGCAGCATCTTCCAGGCACGAACCACTCACTGAGGAGAAAAAAATCTTGCTTTGTAAACCTTCCTTAAACTTTCACATTTTCACCTTAAAGCTATGCCCTCCAATATTCCCCTTTCCACCCTGGGAAAAAGGTTAACTGCTTACCTCAGTGGTTCTCAACCCACCCCACCCCCCCAACAACTCTCACATACTACCTTAAGTAATCCCTTACTAACCACAGAGCACTTATGGCATCCTACAGTTAGCGTAATGGTTAGGGTTTTAATCTGGCACTGTCTGTCAGGAGTTTGTGCATTCTCTCCGTGTCTGCATAGGTACTCCAGTATCTTCACACCCTTCAAAACATACCGGGGGGGGGGGGATTGTAGATCAATTGGGTATAATGGGCGGCATGGGCTCATGGGCCGAAAGGTTGAGATTTAACCCAAGGTTGGGAGGGATTTCAAATTCAAGTACTTTTCCACCATTGTACCCGTGTAGATTGGCTATGCATAACCCTGCAAACTTTTATTTAAAGAAGCTTGGAAGTTGATTACTTTGCTTGGAAAAAGACAACTGAAGCTTTATTTTCTCCTCTGCTTTATTGAATTTTAGGTCAGGCAAGTCCACCTTTTCAAAGATCAGGAGGTATACAGTGATCTGTACCTAACTGTGTGTGAATGGCCAAGCGATCCCTCAAAGCTTATTGTGTTCGGGTTCAAGTAAGTAATCTAAGAACAAGATTTCAATAGGAGCTTTCACACTGCCCCTGAAGGCCAATATTTAATCACCTTTTTACTGTTTCACTTACCTGTGTGAACACAACCATCATGGAATGGAAGGTCATTTTCAACCCAGTACTTATCCACAAAGGTAGGTAGTACAGAGCCGATGTGAAATGCATCACCTCCAGTGTAAAAGGCTTACCCATCTTCCTGGGACACCAATGCTATAATGCTGCAGGTCCTGACTCCTTTTGCACCAGGATGCCAGGTCCCTGTGTAAAAAGTCGCACTGAAATGGCTTTTCTTGGTTCAGTGTGAAATGCTCCTAATTGTTGCTACTGGAAATGCAAGTCTTCCTCTTGCCTCTGATTCAGGTGGATGTGAGCTCAAGCTCTGCTCCATAAATATGAAATTTAGGCAGCCTTTGGTGTGCTTTGACAGTAACCAATATTTCTCTCTCACTGTATTTTAAGCATAAGAATTATCAAATACCCATCTTGAAATATGTATCATCCAAAATAAATCAACTCATTAGGTTTTTGAGTGATCTTGCTATTTTGGTGGGTTTAATTTTAATATTTTTTTCTGCTTTTTGGCTTTTTCTAACAGGGATAGGGAGGTGACAATGCCATTGAATCCCTCCCACGTCTAGCTGCTAGAAGTATGAGAGATTTCCGTTCATTTGGATTTGTCACAGATGGGGCATGGGATGTTTGAGAGATTTTTTTGTAAGCTTTCTCAAAAAAAAATCTGCTTTCCTTCTGTGGCTAAAGTGTGATGTTTTTTCACGCAGCATTCGGTCAGTAAAGGATCTGCTGATAAATATGGTTATGAGTGATGAAAACGATAGAGATATTTATATTACAACTGTCGCCACACCACCATTTGTACTCTGTCCTGACTGCAGAGACATGGCCTTGCTTAATACAGGTATGAAGGCAACCCTTTTTGTGTGTACACATTTGTTTAAATCGTTGCACTTCAATTGCTTTTGTTTTTGTTTGTTTTACAGGTGAGCAGAATGCCTATTGCCTGCAGCACGGCTTCATGATACACACCAAGTACCAGGTGGTGTATCCCTTTCCCACATTCCAGCCTGCTTTCCAGCTGAAGAAAGATGGAGTAGTGTTACTTAACACTAGCTACTCCCTGGTAGCATGTGCAATATCTGTAAATACAACAGGTACGGCCTGAGAGTGGTCAGTGTTCCGCATGGAACCGTAGATGTATGGTTGGGTTTAGCATAAGTGAATTTTATGTGAAAGTGAGAGTATTCGGTCCAAATTATTTTGCCTCAGCAGAATATTCTCTTCCCTCACAGCTCGTGGATTATCCAGTTAGGAACACACTCTCCTGAATTACTAGGTTGTGGATTAACGGCTTCTCTTTACTTTAGACATACAGTATGATGACAGGCTATTTTGGCCCATGAGTCTGTCGCCCAATTAACCTACACTCCCAGTGTTTTGAACGGTGGGAGGAAACTAGAGCCCCCGTGGAAAACCCACACGGGGGAAGGAACAAACACCTTACAGATAGCGTTGGATTCTTACCTCGTTCCCGATCGCTGGTGCTGCAAAGGCGTTGCACTAATCGCTAAGCTAACCGCGCCATCCTATTTTGCTAATTCAGCTCCCGTTTTCAGCAGTCTTTTTAATTCCATATGATACACAATTCAACTTGTAGTTTTCTATAGATTTGTAGAAATCCCCAAAAAGACAAACTAATGTGCTGTGGAATTACGGGATCTAGTGACAACAATATGAATTCATAAAGGCTTTTATCATCCTCAGTCAGGAACTGATGGTGAAATATTTTATAATGCCAGATATTTCTCACAAAATGGTCATCATGCTGAGGTTCGACATACAGATGATCTCTGCATGAGGCCAGTGCTTCTACTCAAAGGAAGAGCAAGAGTTTCAGCTGGAAAATAAGCACTTTTGTTGCCGACCCAGTTAGTGTGGTAACATTGGAAGTGAAGTGCTGTTTTGCAGAACCGTCGTCTGCAGTTTTCTCCGTAGATCTTGGCATTTGAATCAGAGACTGTGGGATTAATATCCTACCCTCGGGGAGTGTTCACTAATTGTTGATTTTCCATTCCAACGCTGAAGGAATGCTTTTCAACCTAAGTGAAGTACCAGGTTGAAGCACCTTCTGTTCTTACAGATGGATGCAAAAGAACTCGTGGCATTATTTTGAAGGAAAGGAGTTTCCTTCAGTGTTCTGGCCATTGCTTATCTTTTTACAGACATCACACAAAATTCAAGTCATTATCTCTTGGAGTTTGAGCATTGTTTATCATGTGCTGTGACTGATTACAATGCAAAAGTATTTAAAAGATTGTGAAAGATGCCAAGCAAATGTGTTGACCACTTTATGCGAACTAAAATGACACACGTGCAACCCTGATCCCACGTCCTCTTGACTTTTATACTCATTTTCTGGTTTTATATTTCCATTACTTTTATGTCATAAAGGGCATGGTGGTTAGCACAACTGTAAAGGACTGCCTAAAGAAATCTCTTGGTGTCTGCCACATTGACCACCGCCAGTGGGCTGATAACGCCTCAAACCGTGCATCTTGGCGCCTCACAGTTTGGCGGGCAGCAGCCTCCTTTGAAGAAGACCGCAGAGCCCACCTCACTGACAAAAGGCAAAGGAGGAAAAACCCAACACCCAACCCCAACCAACCAATTTTCCCTTGCAACCGCTGCAATCGTGTCTGCCTGTCCCGCATCGGACTGGTCAGCCACAAACGAGCCTGCAGCTGACGTGGACTTTTTTACCCCCTCCATAAATCTTCGTCCGCGAAGCCAAGCCAAAGAAAAGAAAGATTTTAAGTTCTCTGTTGAGTTTCCTCCATGTGATTCTGTTTCCTCCCACCCTCAAAAAGGAATGGGGGTTGTAGGTTAATTTGGGGGGTAGGGGGGCAGAAGGGCCTTTTACCAGGCTGTCTAAATTTAAATATGGTATCATGGGCATGTCTTTTCAAAGTTGAAAGATTAAATTTTTCCAATCTTTTGGTCGAACTCGTACCTCGAATGTTGAAATTTAGTCTTCTTGCTCTACTCTGTTCTAACTTCTGTGTTCCTTTATCTCCATAATCATAACTGTATGCCATACCCAAGATAAGTTGATCCTGGATTTTAGGGGTGTATAGGATAGATACATTCCTCATTTGGGAGATACAGGAAGCACCAGGGACAGGAAAGAAAACAGAATGGTAATAGATTTGAAGGGGGTTTTTTGGTGCGGGGGGCTGTGGTGGGGGAAGATGACGATTACAGTATTTTGGAAGGAGAGGGTACATTACCCCAGGAAAAACATGGCGATCAAGAGGAAAGAATGAGTGATTAGCCTTTCATTGAGAAAGCAGAATATTTGCATATTGGATAAGTCAAGTTTATTGTCAACTGATTGCACAAGTACAACCTGATGAAACAGCGTCCTCCAGTCCTTGGTGCAAAAAACGCGGTCACAACACACATATAGACAAACAATTCATATGCAGTACAAGTATATACAAATAAATAGTTTATGAATATGAGAGTCTTGGATTGTTCGTGTGAGCAGTTAATTTGTTCAGCATTCTTACACCTCATGGGAAGGGTTATTCCTTAGCCTCGTGGTGCTGGCTCTGATGCTCCTGTATGGTCACAAGGAGAGAAACTAAAGATGTGAAGTTAGGACAAGGGGCCTTTCCTATTTCTCTGCAGCCATGCAACAACATGAGACTGCAAAAAGAAATTCCAGGGAGAAATGGTAGTGAATGCTCTCTCTGGTTTTGAAACTTCTGTTAGAGATGTGTCTTTCTTTGGCTTGGCTTCGCGGACGAAGATTTATGGAGGGGTAATGTCCACGTCAGCTGCAGGTTCGTTTGTGGCTGACAAGTCCGATGCGGGACAGGCAGACACGGTTGCAAGGGAAAATTGGTGGGTTGGGGTTGGGTTTTTCCTCCTTTGTCTTTTGTCAGTGAGGTGGGCTCTGCGATCTTCTTCGAAGGAGGTTGCCACCCGCTGAAATGTGAGGCGCCAAGATGCACGGTTGGAGGCGAGATCAGCCCACTGGCGGTGGTCAATGTGGCAGACACCAAGAGATTTCTTTAGGCAGTCCTTGTACCTCTTCTTTGATGCACCTCTGTCTCGGTGGCCAGCGGAGAGCTCACCATATAACTAATTTAACAGTTTTTCTCTGTGCCTCAGGTAAAGCGGGACAAGTTCTGTACAGCAAAAGCAGTGAAAACTGTGAACCTTCAGGAGGTCATGAGGATCCCAGGAATGTTATTTCACCAGCATTGAGCAGTGTGGCGTCCAGTCCTCACTGCGAAAGCACAAAGCACCCTCTGTGTGGCGAAGGAACCTTGGACTCCACCTTGCCAAAAGCCAACACTGACAACTGCTTGCGAACTACAAACTACTCTGAGGAAGTGGTGAACTGGGAACATGAAGCCTGTAAACACACTGTTTTGGCAGTGTGTCACCCTGCCCATTGTGACCGGACCTCTGCTGCAGGCAAAGCAAAGGAATTTGCAGCCGACATCTTCAGACGAGCAAGAGCTGCCACTGGCCCTCCAGAAGCATTGGGCAATTTAGACATTCATAAGGAAGGTGCCTTGCAAAGGACACTCGCAGAAGACTGCCTCAATATCTTTAACCCACAAAAAAGTGGTACTTCAGAAATCCTTCCCTCCTCCTCCTGTCAATCCACATTAGAGATCCAATGTACTAATTGTGTTGCAGACGCTTGTGATTATGGTTTGAGTACCAAGGAATCGCATTCAGTTTTGGAGAGCACCTGTACCAACCTTGGGAAACCGACCTTGGAAAATGGTGTAGCATCTGCTGCTCAGGCAAGAACTGAAGGAACATGTGACTTTACACAGAATGAATACAGTGCAATGGATAATACTGGCACCCCGCACCAAGAAACTGCACAAATGGACCCTGGTTATGTAAACTACATGAAGTTGCACTATGTTCTGGATCCCACTGGCATGGTGGTAGATGACGAAGGTAAGTCGTCTTGTGAAATGGCTTTTTTTTGGTCAGTGCACCCATGATGAACCAAAGGTCTTGGCTGCTAGATTTTCATTACTCGATCCTTCCCTTGGACAAAACTTTCACAATAAGTATTGATACCGTTTTTAAGCTGCAAGGTGTTTATCCTATTCTCACTTTTGTTGGTTGGTCACTTCCACTGTCCAGAGTTGATCCAGTTCAAGTTTATTATCATCCGATTGGAAAAACGTGCAAACAGATGGACATAACCCACATACAGACAAACGAAACATAGGCTGCATATACACATATATAATAAATATTTTTAAATAGAGAGTCGAGTCTTAAGAGGGTTTGTATGAGCAGATCAGCAGTCACTCAGCAGTCTCACTGTGGGAAGAAGCTCTTTCGCGGCCTGGTGGTTCTGGCTCCTGTATCTTTTACCTGATGGGAGTGGCTGAAAGATGGGGTTCTTCAATGATTTTGCGAGCCCTCTTCAGATTGTATTCTGTTGTAGCAGCCCAGCATAGAACATGGTATCCATCCATGTTGTTACAAGTGCTGCAGAAGAAGAGGAATTAAACTGGCTTTCAAGCTTTTCTATCAAAAGCATGCAAACGCTCCCGTGATAGCTGAGCACGGACTGAGGTATGTAGTTATCTTGTGGGTGGTGTTGACCAAAGTACACTTGTTCATCATTCAAAGTGCAGTTTGCTGATTCTTGGCCCATATAATGTAGTTATTACTCTTCCCAAAAACAATAACAGTAAGGCCTTCATGTGTTGGGAAGAATTTTATGGGCAAATTCCTGTGTTGGTGAGGTGAATGAGGAGTTAACTTATCCCCAGCAAGTTCTTGTTGTCTTCTAACTCAAAAATGGGCTGCTTTCCACTGTTCAAATACTGACTAGCATTCCATGTTTATCGTTTAGATTTCAGAGCTCACGGGTTTGTTTATTCTGTACTTTTTCCCTCATACATTTCCACATTGGAACCCAGTTGAAAGTGGAAGAACAATGCATGTGCATTGTCCAACATTAAAGAAAAGGGCTAACAGAATAGACTGCTCATGTACCCATGAACTTGGGCAAGATTGTCCCTCTGAATAAGGAATTGGGAGCGGTTTTGTCTTCTCAACTCTTATCGAAACACACTGAAACTATTTAACGTTGATCCGTAATTCTGTAGCTAGGCTAGACCAGAATTTCACCAACAGTTCATCTCCTTCTCTTGCACCCCAGCTCTACACCCTGAACCAAATGTGATTTTTATGAATGACAGAAATGCTGTTAAAACTCAAGCAAGTCAGGTAGCATACGGAAGGAAAAACATGCAACGTTTGGGTCTGTGACCCATCATCAGAACTGAGAGAGAGGGATGCAGGTAGGTCCTTTTGCTACTCAAGTTTGTAGTTTAGATTAAATTTGCATCTCTTTCCCAGTTCTGAATCGCTGACTGTTTTCTTTCCACACTTCCACCTGGCTTGATCAGGTTTCCAATACAGTAAATCCACCCCACCCCTGGTATTCGGCACCTATGGGGATGGGTAGATGCCAGAGAAGTGAATTTTCCGGTTGCTTGAGATCGTGTGTTGCAGACTAACGACAAGGCATGCCGATTTTAAACTTCAACATTTTTTACTTATTCACTTTCCACTTACTTTTGCAAGGTACTTGAAGCTGCTGGTTGCTTGAATTCTGTTTTTGTGCTCTGATTTGATTTTCTACTCGTCTCCACATGATTCTCAGGTTTTGTAGCTCTCAATCCCAGATCTCTCCCAGATTGTAATGGTCTCTTCCTGTAATCCCTTTCTCTGCTCCTGGTTGCTTTGAAACAAAGCTACAATTATGGTCAAAGCACAATGCTGGAGAAACTCAGCAGGTCAAACAGCGTACCTTCTACAGCAAAGATGAGGATACATCACTAATATTTTGGGCTTGAGCTCTTCAAGTTATGGACAAAATATGGACAGGGGCCCAAACAGAATGGTGGGGGGAGGGGTAGAGGGAGGAGCACACTGGCAAAGGGGTGGGGGGGTGATTCTCTGAATGGAGAGGGCTTGAGGAATGAAGGCAAAGGGATGTGGAAGAGAGGGAGAAGGGGGAGTAGACGAACAGAAAGATGATGTTAATTATGGTGTTGGGATGGCCCTCCACGTGGCCCGCCTTTTGCTGTAATTGTT
Source organism: Narcine bancroftii (assembly GCF_036971445.1). Classification (NCBI taxonomy): domain Eukaryota; kingdom Metazoa; phylum Chordata; class Chondrichthyes; order Torpediniformes; family Narcinidae; genus Narcine; species Narcine bancroftii. The sequence goes on from NC_091471.1 coordinate 246,164,771, forward strand.
ACGAGCCCAAAGGACTAAGAAAAGCCAACATTAACAGAAATTCACCAAGGTTTACCGGTAAACAAAATTGGATTGATTTTAATACATAACGATTAGATTAGTACTTATTACTCTTAACCTAAATTAACCCCCCACCCCCATGTAATGTTTGTGTTCAAGAAAGTTATTTTTCACTTCCCAATCATTCACTTTTCACTTCTCCAAGTTCAGGCAATCTTCCATACTGTGCACAGAATTGAACAATTATTATGTTCACCAAGCACTGGTGTTTTAAGTTGTTACCGCTCAGGAAGATCTTTGTTGGTTTCAGAGAGATATTTGTTGTTCATTGGACACACAAATTGATCTCCTTCAATCAGCAACTAAAATGTCTTAACGAAGAAACTTGCCCCACTCTTGTCCATTCTTCTTACAGGTACCACGAGGAGTTTTTCTTTTTCCCCCTATTCCAGGAGAAACAAAATAACCAGCCACAACCTCTGCCATTGACTACAGAGATTTAGAATAGGCTGAACTCAGAACCCGTCTTGAAATGGGGTTATGCAGCGGGTCTGTCAACTTGCAACTTTCTCCACAAACTTCTGCAGAATACTTTCCCAAACAATGGATATTTTTCTTTCATTTTGCAGAACCACACTGCCCCTCTTAGGACAACAAACTTCAACAGAATAGCAGCAAAAGATTTCTCAGTTCTTGAGCCTCGACACATGTGTTCAAACCTGCTGGTCCATTAACACCTACTTGTGAAACTCTAAAAACCACACCTATTGTCTCTGCAAAGCCAACTGTAGACACAAAGTCTACCCTTGCATAGCTCTTGCGTGGTAAATAAGATGTTTGTTTGTAAACTTCACAATCTTACCCTTTTAAGATATATTTTATCATGTTTTTATTAACTTATTCCATGACATAATTAACATGTGAGTTGCAAGATGACACCCTGACCTTTTGTGTATATTTCCAGCAGTGACCACACATGAAAAGTACTTTGCTGGCCATAAAACAGTTAGCAATGCTCTGAAGCGTTGGGTGCATGGAAGTCTTTCTGTGAATCTTTGTGGCACAGGAAAGTAACATTATTTTATAAATGTACAATGAGCTGTTTTAAAACTAATTTTGGTAGTTGTATTTTTTGTTAAGATGGTGGAATGGCCATCTGGCTCAGTTAGTTTCTCTATTTTGGAAAAATATTCTGGATGCTGGATATCTGATTCTTTAAATCCCACATGGCTCCAAAAGTAATGAAGTAAACCCTGGTATCTATCTTCCTTTTTCAATCTCTTTTCATTTATTTTTGAATATTTTGGTTTAGTTTTCACAGACTTATAAAGTCATCCATGTACATATTCATACCCAAAGTCTCTATTTGTCCCTGTCCCCCCACCTCAGCAAATACATTCCAATAATTCATCTCGATCCCAGACATCGTGGGGCACATGACCTCTGTCAAGACTTGTAATTTTATTTAACATATTATGTTAACAATACATGAGGAGAATAGAATCCAGAATCGAATAGTTAAAACAGAAACATCAATATATTGCAATACATAATATAACATATTGAACAATATTGTCCCTTTCTCCTCAATTTGAAATACTAAAAAATGAATTGTTTAAAACCCCATCTAACCTACCAAAATAAACAAACCAAAAAAGCAACAAAAAAAAAGCTGGGCAGCCTAAACTGGGAATTCTCTACAACACATCAGGACAAACTATTTATCTGGTCCTTGCCAATTTAAAAAAAAAACAGAAATCCAGAACAGTCTGGAAGGTAAAGTCAGAATACAAATGAATTCATGCAAAAATAGTTTATAAAAGGACGCCAAGTCTCTTCAAACCTAAGAGGTATTAAAGGTGCAACTTCTAATTTTTTTTCTAAACTAAAACATGAAATAACTTGAGAGAACCATAGCATCAAAGTAGGTGAGTTAAGATCTTTCCATTTAAATAAAATAGAGCTCTTCTGGCTAACAATGTAGTAAAGGCCACAACCCAATGTGCAGAAGTTAGAACTCAACCAACCTCTGGAACTATAATTCCAAAAATAGCAGTCAAAGGATTAGGTTGTAATCTAATACCCAGTATAATTGACAGTCCTGAAAATATCTATCCAATACAGAACAAGACCAAAACATATGCCTTAGTGTGACAACTTGTGATTTGCAACTATCACACATAGGACTAACATTAGGAGAGATATGGGCCAGTTTATCGTTCAGCATAAGAAACCTATATGTTGAACGTTTAATGGGTTTGGAGAGGGGTGGGAAAGGGGGAGGAAGGTAAGGGGGGAAAAAAGGGGAGAAAATGCCACTGTGTATATTTAAGAGGGAAATGTTTGTATGTTATTTGATTGATATGGTTCACAGTATGAAAAATTTTAAAAAAATTTATAAGAAACCGATGTAACAAATTAATGTGTGTCAGCCACATAATGAAGAGTTATTAATCATTCCAAAAAGCTTTTGCTAGAGTTCCTTTGGGAGAAGTTCCAGTTCCCAAGCTCCTTCAATTTTATCATTCGAGATTGATTGCAATTTTAATAGAATATTGTAAATATTATCTATTAAACCCTTGTGGGAAGGATTTAAATGAAAAAGAGTATCAACTAAATCAGGTTGATATGATATAGGAAAGTTGGGTAATATCTTAATCGAAAAACTTCTAACTTGGAAATATCTAAAAATAATGTGACAGGCATATTATAATTGTTAGATATTATATCAAAAGACATTAAGCCCATCTATAAACAGATCCAAAACATGGGTAATTTGCTTCTTCAAAAAAAGTCTGGATTGTTTTTATAGATGATGAGTAAAAATAGTTGAGATAAATAGTATTAGATAAACTAAAAAAATTTGTAAAATTGAAACCAAATCCATAATGTATGTTTTAAGTATTGTGTTAAAGGCATGACTACTAATCTTAGAAATTGTAAAAGGAAGAGCAGCTCCCAATAAGGAAGTGAATGAATACCTCTGTACAGATTTCAGTTCCGAATCTGTCCAATGAGGGCATTCACGTTTGTCAGAATAGCATTCCCAGAAAATAATATATTGAATACTAATTGCCCAATAAAAAAGTCTAAGATTGGTAAAGCCATACCACTACCTTTCTTTAATTTCTGCAAATGAAATTTCCTCAACCTAGCATTTTTATTATTCCATATATAAGAAATTCTGGAGTCAAAATTGTCAAAAAATGATTTAGGAATAAAAACTGGAAGTGCTTGAAATATATGCAAAAATTTGGGTAAAATTATTCATGTTTATAGCATTTATACAACTTATTAAAGCCCTCAACGGAGACCATCAAGAAAGTGTTTGTTTCACATAGTCAATCAAAGGGAGAAAATTAAATTTGTATAAATCTTTAAATTTTTTTAGTGATCTGAACGCCCAAGGTATGTAAAATGTTCTTTAACCACTCCAAAAGGTAATATGCTCATCGATAGCTATTTATTGATGATGGCATCACGAAAGTCCTGAGGCAGCTTTCCTTGGTCCCAGCAGAGCATGAAAAACTCATGCAGTTTGGTATGCAGAGCTTTGCCGCCAGCCTTCCAGACCTCTGGGGGGAATTCCATCCATACCTGCTGCTTTGCCACTTTTCAGTTGTTCAATTGCCTTATATGTCTCTTCCCGGGTAAGGACCTCATCCAGCACTAGACTCGAGGGTTGTGAGGGAGCTGGAGCAGGGCGGATTCTTGGACTGAGCGGTTGGCACTGAAAAGGGATTGGAAGTGTTCTGACCATCGATTGAGGATGGAGATCTTGTCACTGAGGAGGACTTCGCCGTCTGAGCTGCGCAGATGGCTTTGGACTTGGGGTGAGGGGCCGTACACCGCCTTTAATGTCTCATAAAAACCCCTGAAGTTGCCAATGTCGGCGCTAAGCTGGGTTCGTTTGGCGAGGCGCCTCACAGTTCGGCGGGCTGCAACCTCCTTTGAAGAAGACCGCAGAGCCCACCTCACTGACAAAAGGCAAAGGAGGAAAAACCCAACACCCAACCCCAACCAACCAATTTTCCCTTGCAACCGCTGCAACCGTGTCTGCCTGTCCCGCATCGGACTTGTCAGCCACCAACGAGCCTGCAGCTGACGTGGACATTTTACCCCCTCCATAAATCTTCGTCCGCGAAGCCAAGCCAAAGAAAGAAGCTATTTATTGGAAATAGTTCACTCTAGTGGAGATACAATTTATATCCTGAAAAAAAAAATACTGAATGGGAAAGCAAAGACAGAATTGAATGAAAAGATTTCTCAGGATCTGAAATATATACTAAAAATCATCTATATATAAAGATACCTTATGAATTACATCTCTTCTGTTAATACCTTGAATATCACTGCTGTCATGAAGTGCTGTTGCTAAAGGTTCCAAGGCTAGGTTAAATAATGAGGATTTAATGTCTAGTTCCTTGAAACAGATTTTTTTTAAAGTTATCCCCTGGTATCCAACACCTCTGGGGATTGGTAGATGCCAGATAAGTGAATTTTCTGGTTGCTTGAGATTATATTTTGTATGGATTGGCGAAATGAATGCCAAGGTTGTTTGAGGCTGCTCGTTGCTTGAATTCTAGATAATGGTATTTTGTTGTAGTCTTTTTCTAATCCTGTAATTTTCCTTCATAACCTACCCAGTAAGAAGTGATGCTGTCTGAATTTTCTTTTAGTTTTTAATTAATATGTCCTGCATAGTTTTTCAAGTTTTCAGCTAAATTGGAGATTTTGACCAATGTTACTGTTTGGTTATAAATGTCATGGGCTGGTTTTTGAGTGTTTTTTAAAAATACATTTAAATTTTTTTTTACTTAATTGAACATTACCATAAACTACTAAACATGAAAGCGAGTGAGGTTCTACCATGTTTCTGTTTTAGAATTGCAGTATTAAAGCTAAGCCAACCCTGGCATTGGGAGCTGCCCATTCCCACTACTGCTGTACCAAGGAGAGAATGGCTGTCATATTTTACACCTAATCTGAGCATAAAACAATCACCTACTAGCATCAACCATTCATAAATTATGATGCCAAATTTTATGCATCAGAAGGCTTCAAGTCGCATTCCAGAAATATCTGCTCCACTACAGAATTTCAGCAATAATACACTGCCTAAGATGCTGTCTGTTGGATGACTCTTTAAACCAAGGCTCTTGTCCTCTCTTAAATGGACTCAAAAGATCCTAGGACTGTATTTTGAAGAGCCAGAATGTTTGTCACTTTTGCCCTGGCTTTGATTTAATCTTCAATGAACATCATTAAAATCTGGTCATTTTTGTTCCATACTTTGCGTGTGTACGTAAACATACTGCCATGTTTTCAACGTTATTTTCTTGCTTGTAAAGCTCTTGCAACTCTTTTTTTTGTGACCAAACATTTCGGAAAAACTTGGTTAATTTTATAAACATTGTCAGCTGCTTTAATACAGAACTTCATTGATTTCCTGTGCAGTACACAAAAGTGCTGGAGAGACTCAGCAGGTTGTGCCGCATCTATAAGCAGGCTTGAGCCCTTCGTCAAGGTATGACAACCAGCCCTTTTATGTATTCTCCAGCACTCTTTTGGCTATTGCACTAAAATCACAGCATCTGCAGGCTTTTCTTATTTGAATTCATTCCCAGATGTAGGCCTCACTGTCTATGTCAGGATTTATTTAATGATAATTAATTGCCCTTTATCCTGAATCCATTTCAAAAAGGGCTGCGAAGAGTCTATGGTATATAAATATTTCTCTCCCCAAAGGACATCTGTGTACTTAATCAGCTTTTATGATAGTACAGTGATTTGATGGGTAATGTTCCTGATACTATCATTTTATTCAAGGTTAAACTGATTAATTGTACTTAAATTCCCCAGCTGTCGTGTGATTTGAATTTGCATCTCTGGATTACTAATTCAGCAACTGTACAACTGCACCCTGTCCATGTGAGACAAACTTTTTTTTGTTTCTAACAGGATATGATGACAAGATCTCATTGCCCCTTGTAGTGACCGACTTGGGAGGAAGGAATCTGAAACTTTTAAAAGAAAATGCCTTGTATCAGGTAACTTGTCCAAAGTATTAGACTCAAAAAGAACTATGATTGTATGGCCTTTTGAATCTGTTATGCAATTTATTAGCATCATATTCGATCTGATCTTGGCCTCTAATCTATTCTCCTTTGTATTCTCCATAACACGTGACCCTTGCTGAGGCAACATAACTTTTCCCAGGATAGAGCACCCATCTGAGTCATCAAGATTCTCAAGGATCATTTGGTATGACTGTTCAACACATCAGAATGCTACAATATCTTTAATATAGTGGGAGGCAAGATCAAATATAATGCATTCCTTCTTTCAAATATAACCTTGGGTGCAAGTATTTCTCCCTTGAATTTGCAGCACTTTAAATGGACAGCTTCGTGATCCATACAGATCTTGTGCTCTACAACCCTTCTCCCACCCAACTTTCCACTTATTTATTTCTCTGTTGTTCTTGCGCATTTTCTCCACAATGGATCTACCCTTTTCAGCTCAACATCTATGTGTGGCAACGAGTTTACTCAAGTTCTTTTAGATCTGGCATTGAAGGTGATTTTTGAAAAATACTTCTGTGAACAGACACTTTTAAAACAATTCAAAAGGATTTATTTATTGGAAGAATAATAATTTACTTAAAATGTAATGGCATAATATAAATGAAAACTTTCAGACAGAACAAAATGGGGGGGGGGGGAAGAAAACATTGTGATCAAGGTGGGTGACCTCATTTGCCTTGCTTATTGGTTTAAAGCCTTCAGCTCAGGATGGAGTCCAGTGGTGGGTGGGGCAGAAGGTCAGATGACACAGTTCTAACTGTCCTGGAAAGCAAAGGCAAGGAAATCAGACATCAACTTATTCCTTAGGAGCACCTTTGCTATCAGTTCTCTGTGGAAGTTTTGGCAAATTACATTTCTGGCCATTAAACTGAACTCTTGGCTGTATTCTGAGATGCAATTGTTTGTGGATTAATGGCTGATTAATGGGTTGGTATATTTCACACAAAATGAATCAAAATGTGTGGGGGATAAGACAGGATAGGCAATTTCATGAAGAAAGTTAGACATGATAACTGGTAGCATGGACTTGAGGAACAAGGACGAATAGTGCCATTCCATCTTTTACATTTGCTTGGAGAGCAATAAAGATCCTTGATTTAATGCCTCATCCAAAAGATGGCAACTCCAGGGAGCACTTCCTCAATGCTGTGGTGCTGTGTAATCTAGTAAGCATTTGTATGTGCAGACTGTTCTTCAGGTGCAGATTTCTATTAAGATGAAGTAAAATGTGAAAATAGCAATAAAATTAAGAGTGCAGAGAAGATTTGCAAGGATGCTTCCGGGCTCAGTTTTCACATTCAAGAAAAATTTGGACAGGTACCTAGATGGGAAGGGTCTGAATGGCAGTGGACTGGGTGCAGGTCAGTGGGACTGTTTTCTGTGCTTTAATGGGAATTAGATGCATAATCTCTTGTACCTGAAGTTCTTATCTTACGAAGTTATTGTTGTGTATTTTGCCAATTTTTAGGGCAAATACCTGACTGTAGAACAACTGACACTTGATTTTGAATATGTGATTAATGAAGTTATAAGGAATGATGCATCCTGGTCAAAACGCTACTGTTCCTTCAGTGATTATGATATCGTCATCCTAGAGGTAAGTGATTAATCAGAACAAAAGATGGATTTGGAGCAGCCTGGCAGTGGCGTGAGTGTCTTGCTCTATTTATTGAATAACCATTGATCAGTTCCTGGTCTTCCTCCACAGATGGTGACTTCCATCACCAGAATTCAGTTTCTGCACTGAGCACACCATGTCTACAAAGCCCTGCAACAGCTTACCCAAATTTATTCCACTGCACCATCCACAACAGTCAGTGCAAGGGCAGCAGGTGTCTGGACCACTGAAGTTTCCTCTGGTGGGAAAATCCCACACAGACACAGGGAGAATGTACAAACCCCTTACAGACACCGCATGATTCGAATCCTGGTCCCGTTTGCTGCACTGTAAAGGTGTTGTGCTAACTGCTATGTCACCCAATTTACACTCATACTGTTGTGGAAAGAGATACAAGGAGAACAGCAGAAGTAATTCAAGGGTCTTCTCAAAGCTTAATTGAAAAAAATGATTAATATCCTCACCAACACAACAAAAATGGATCCATGGGTTTTAATTACTTATCTAAATCCGGTGAGCAAAATGTACCGGGGTGTAGGTTAATTTGGTGGCATGGATTCATGGGTCAAAATGGCCTGTTACTGTGCTACAGTTTTAAAATTTACCATGCTAAAAAAAAAATTAAAATTGCAATAAAGCATTTTGTGGGGGGAGGGGGGAGATTTAGTGTGGAATTTGCAAATGATGTGCCATGCCCTTTGGAGCTGACTCAGTGTAATTACGGCCTCAATCCTGGTAATGTCTGCATTGGCCTATATTGGTTCTTTAAATTTAAATTTTAAAATTTAGACATACAGCACAGTAACAGGCCTACAAATCTGTGCTGCCCAATTTACACCCAATTAACCTACAACCCCTCCCCCACCCCCCTGGTTTTGCTCTCTCACCTTTTTATACCCCTCACCCCTTCCCTTTTCCTCTGTCTCCTTTCACAGAACCAAAAATCTATTATGGTCTGGACGACTCCCCCAGCCAGCCTTCAGTCTTTATTCTTACACCTTCCTGTTCTTTCCTTATTCTTCATTTAAATTTTAAAATTTAGACATATAGCATGGTAACAGGCCTCTTCAGCTCCTGAGCCCTTGCTGACCAATTACTCCACACCCCTGGCATGTGTTTTTGAAGGGTAGGAGGAAACCAGAGAAACCCCATGCGGACACGGGGAGACACAAACAGACAGTGGCAGATTCTAACCCAGGTCCCGATTGCAGACACTGTAAAGGCATTGCGCTAGCCACTATGTCAACCGTGCTACCCATTTTAGTGGATTGAGAAGAATGTGCAAAGCCAGCATTAGTTGTACTTCCAAATGCTTTGAAGGTCTGGTACAGATTGTCCTACCTTGGAGCCATACAGGAGGACAGTTGGGATCACTGCTGCCCAACTTAATATTGGGTTGACTTCTAGATTATCACTTTTTCCTTCAGTTGGCCAAAGCTGTGCTGGGGCACTTGTAAATTGAATTTCACCATCAATCTCATATCACTGAGTGGAAACCCCCAAGATATAGACCATTTAGCTTATCTCTGCCCTCATGCTTTAATAAACCTCCACAAGCCCCCCTCCCTGGCCTTCTAAACTCCAAGATGTCCCAGCCAGTCTCTCCTTATAATTCAAACTTTATAAATCATATATTAGTGGGATATGAGGGTGGTCTTATTCACATGGAGTGTGGCAGCACCTGGAATACACTGCTTGAGAGGGGTGATGGAAATTGAACATTTTTATGGTTTGGTTCAGAATGGGGATCGGTATTAAACTTAACCAACTTGATTAACTTCCATTATCTTTATTCATATGAAAAATGTTGCTGTCACTAATGAGGCCTAAGTTTATTGCCTATATCATTGTATTTTCAGGAGTGGTGGGCTCACCCTTTATTACAATTTAAATGTAGACATACAACACATAAACAGGCCCTTTCAGCCCACGAGTCCATGCCACCCATTTACACCCAATTAACGTACAACCCCAGTACATTTTGAACGATGGGAGGAAACCCATGCAGACAAGAGAAGAACATACCAGCTCCTTACAAACAGTGCTGGATTTGAAACCTGGTCCCGGTCACTGGCGTTGTAAAGGCATTGCACTATCTACTACACCAACCTATACTTACTACCTTTCAATCCATTCTCTATTTACACAGCCAATTATCTCGTGTTGTTTGCTGACATGGCTTTAGAAGATTGAAGATATAAATCAACAGGTTGCTGCAATTGAGTGTGATTCATTTTTGCTCATTAGATTTAGATATGTAAATAAAAGCTTTACAACAGTGATCTGTTTTTGTTTCAAGGTATGCCCTGTAACCAACCACGTCATTATTAACATAGGACTGCTGCTTTTGGCATACCCTTCAGATGAGGAAGGGCAAGCAAGGTAAGCTCAAACTATGAAGATGTATTAGATTGGAGGCTACACTTTGGTTATATGCAGTAAAACCCCTGGTATTCGGTACCTGTGGGATGCCAGATAAGTGTATTTTTCAGTTGCTTGAGACTTGCACTGCCTAACTAATACATATGCATTCCTGAAAAACGGAATCTGTTTATTTACTCTGGTTGCAGGTGTCACTGCAAATGGTGGATTGGCAAACTCATGGAGAGGCATGCCATTTTTAAAGTTGTGTTACTTATTATTTTATTCTTATTTATTTATTTTTTTAATTTTCCTCAATTTATTTGCCAGTTGCTTGAATTCTGGATGCCAGGGGCTTTAATGTACCTTGTCATAGGGTACCTGAAATTTTGATTTCTATGGGTGAATTTCCAGAATCTGGATTCTGCCCTGACTAATCCTTGCTGTGACTCTGAGAGTGAAACGTCAAATGGACTTGGCAAATCTCATGGCAACCATTTCCTGTTATGGAAAATTTCCCTTCCTGACTCACTTGATGTTCATTTGATTGGCTGATCTTGGACACAATCACAGCAAAGGCTGGGATCAAGAATGGAGATGTTACTCCTCTGGTGTCACGGTGCAGTATTGGGAGGAAACTGGAGCTATACCATACAGCTACCTATGTTAAACTTAACCCAAGAGCTCTTGTATTCACACTGGAAGCGTTAATCGGAAAATTGTCCAGTTCTCTCACACAACCAGCCTCCATCTTAAGTGAGCAGGGCGAATAGCACAACTCTATTACGGCATCAGCAGTGCTGATTTCAATCCGACGCTGTCCATAAGGAGTTAGTACATTCTCCCCGTGTCTCCGTGGGTTTCCTCCGGGTGCTCTGGTTTCCTCCAGCCCTTCAAAAACATACATGCACGGGGGGGGGTTGTAGATTAATTGCTGTTTTGAGGGTGGGGACAAGGGCTTGTGGGCCAGAAACCTGACCACAAATATTTACAATTAATGTTTTGCAGGCCTTAAATAGCATCAGTTGTATTTTCGTGACGTGTAATTGGAATTGTGCATTAATGTAATTGTTATCTTGAATCGTGTGTACTTGAAAATGTCTCTCGCCTTTACATTGGGAAGTTTGTTCAGGAGCCAGGGATATCTGTGTGGCTGTTGAATAATCATTTTTTTTTTGAGAAGTTAATATTTTACTTCGACGTGATTCGTGTGCGCTGCTCTTATCACTATTGCTATGAGTTTCCTGTACTCATTTAAATGGAATGGAGGTTAGAAAACACGGAAGCCGAAGTTTCAGGGAACTGAGTAATATTTAAAGGTTTGTGCATCAGAACAGTGTCTGTGCTTCATAAAGAAAATCTTAATTGGTTGCCATGTTTTTGAGATGTCCTGAAATATACGTTGAAGTTTGAAAAGTATGCTTTCCAGACACACAGGCTTCTTGTAGAAACATAATATAAATGATATACTCTTTCCACAGTGCTGAAGGCAATATCCAGGTAATGAGGATGCTTGTGGGCAAGCTACAATGCAAACATTTAATATTAATACCTTTAGTAGAACATGCCAAGGCACCTCACGATTGTTGATGAACACAAGTGTGTCACTGTCATAAATCTGATGATAGCCAAGGCTTAGTCAAAGGAGGTTTAAAGGAGTATCTGAAATGTGGAAGCAGAATTACAAAGGAATTTCAGTTCTTGAATCAATATTATGGTCACGGATGGGGTGACGAAACTGGCAAGTGGAATGAATCGGATGTAGAGTATGTAAAGGCCCTTCTCCCCTCCGTCCCCTTCTCTTCCCCATTCCTGACCTTTAGCTCCCCACCCCCTTCCCCCTCCATTCAGAGAGCTATCCCCTCCCCCATCACCCCAGATTTTTTTTCTCCTGCCCTTCAACCCATATCCACCTATGACCTCTTGCCTGTGGGCCTATGATTTATCCTCTCTCCCTCCCCCCCCACCCCCCCGTCAATCTTTTTACTCAGGCACCTGCCTGCTTTTTGCTCCTACCTTGACGAAGGCCTCAGGGCCAAAAATGTTGCTTTGCATCTTTCTTTGCTACATATAGAACGCTTCGAGACTTGTTGAGTTTCTCCAGTATTTTTGCATAAATTGCAATCATGATGTCTGCAGATTTTCTTGTTTAACTCCCAGATGTTTACAGAGGGCTGTAAAGTTGGAGGAAGCAAGAACGCTGCACATTAAGTCTGGATAGAAAAGTCTGACCAATTGCACTGACTTGCTGCTCTTTTATAAACTAGAATGAAAGGACATGCTGCAATCACCTTGCCACTGGATAAGATTATGCAAGTTCTCAATGGGAATCAAGAACATGATTCATTGAAATAACCCTTACTGCAGATTAATTCAGGTTGTTGCTCTCTAATATGAACTTTGTTTTTGTGCTGGTTAGCTCCTACACTTGTGCAGTTTCTCCACCTCATTTTTCAAGTTTGTCACCTGACAGAAAATAGCATTGCAAAACACACAGTCACACAACCAATAAAACACATATAGAGAAAACAATTCATATACAGGACAAGTATTCATCTATACAAATCAATATTGTTTCATGAATATGAGAGTCTCGTATGATTAGTGTGAGCTGTTTCTTTGGTCAATCAGCATTTTCACTGCCTGTGGGTATAGCAAGAATTGTAGCATTCATGTTTATTCCTTGTTTGTGTCTGTCCCATTAACCAATCCAGATTTGTAATCTGAACCGTGCATTAAAATGCTTCCAAATTGTATTTTTTTTCCAGACCTAAGGCTTATCACACTTGTCTTAAGGGTGCATGGAACTTAAATACGGGCATCTTTGCAACTGTGGGTGTTGGAGACTTGACCGCTGTCCAGGGTCAAACAAGGTAAGTTAAATGTGGCACTTTCCCATCGTCGTATCAGCAAAATAGGCGTTCAGGCTTATTAATATTTGCTTCTCTTTCTGGCCCTTTTCTACAGTGGTAGTGTTTGGAGTACTTTTCGGAAAAGCTGTGTTGATGTAGCAATGCGATGGCTGGTCCCTGAAAGTACCTTTCGCAATGTCAACAGGATGACGAATGAAGCTCTGCATAAAGGTGTGCTGTAATGGCATGGGTGTGAGCTGCATGTGACACATGATCCAGCTGATTGACTAAATAAAGCCTGCTCCCTTCCTGTTCCTTTCCTATATAGCAGCTGGACTGGATCACAAAGTCTGCAGACGCTTTGATTGTAATAAAGCATAGATGCTGGAAGAACTTTGCCAGTCTTGCAGTGTCCATAGCAGATAAAGATATTAATATTTCAGGCCTGAGCCCTTCCTTAAGTTATGAATGGGGGAAACAAGACAAGTGTCTGTATTAAAAGGGTGGGGGAAAGGGGAGAATGGGAGGAGGAGGAGTACAGACCAACTGGATTAATTGGATATGATAGCATAGGAGAGAGAAAAGGTGAGAATTGATTGGGGGATGGTGTTTTTTGGCTCTGAAAGGAGACGGAGGGAAAATGGGAGAGAGAGAGACACACACACGCACAGAACTAGAGAAAAGGAGATGGGAAAATTGTGGTGGAGTCTAAGAGAAACTGGAAAAGTTGATGTTATGCCATCTGGTTGGAGGATGCCCAGATGAGATGTTGTTCCTCCAATTTTCAGGTGGTTTTAGTCTGGCTGTGCACAAGACCATGGGCAGACATGATGGCAAAGCAATGGGACAAGGAATTGAAATGGATGGCCACTGGGAACTCCATGCTATTGCAATGAACAGCTCTGTAGGTCTGTACTCCTCCCCCACTCATTCTCCACTCCCCCCCAGCCTTTTAATACAGATGCCTGTGTTTTTTTAAAACTCCTGCTTTGAGGAGTGGCTCAGGCCCAACACATCGATATATCTTTAACTCTTATGGATGCTGGGAGACTGACTGAGTTTTTGCTATACAGTTGGGTGCCTCAAGGCTTCTGGTGCATCAGTTGGCCTTTATTGGCCTGGCATTCATGCTTTCTTTCTCTCTTCTATAGCCAAAGAAGGTGAGGGTGTGCCCACTGGAGTGAAGGAGCACTGGTGCAATAGAAACAGTGGGCCATTTTCATTCCCTTTGGCAAAGGATCTACTATTCACGCAACTGCTGATAGTGAGGTTATGGTCAGGACCTACCTCTTGTGCATCGTCAGATCCATGCATTGAAACTTTGTACATTTGTCTGCAAAGGCTGCAAGAGCTTTGGACGTGAATCTACGGTCACTCATTGACTGTCTTGTTGCTTTCTCCCAAACTGTAAGGGGCACTTGCCGACACTAATGGTGACTTTAAGGCAGGCAGAAGGCAATTCAGATTTATTGTCAGAGTACATAATAACATCACATGCAACCCTTAGATTCTTTTTCCTGCAGGCGAGGCAGAATTATCCTTATTGGCAGTGCAAAAAAAAAGATTATGTATACATGTAAACAAAAAATGTAAACTTTGCAATGCAGAGAGGAAAAAACAATCAATAAATTGCATAAATAAGTCTTTAAATTAGTCCCTGATTGAGTTTGGGTCACAGCTGTCCCTGAACCTGGTGGTGCAAGTCTTGTGACACCTATACCTTTTTCCTGATGGTAGCAATGCGAATGATTGGGACTGAACCTGTCTGTAAGGAGTTTATACGTTTTCCCTGCATGGGTTTTTCTCCTGGGGCTCCAGTTTCCTCCCACCCTTCAAAAACTACCTGAGGTATAAACTAATGGGGTGTGAATTGGGTGGCACAGACTTACAGGGCCACATTGTCCTGTTTCCGTGCTGTATGTCTAAATTTACAAAAATAAATTTTAAAAATACTCGTTCTGTAGTATTAAATGACAATAAAGGAATCTTGAATGCTGAGTTCCCACCCCCATCTTTCCATGCTATACTCAAGATTCCAGCTTCTGAAGCTTTTCTTTCTCACGTAGACCCTCACAAAAGTGCTGCCAAGCAACAAAGTGTTTAGAATGAGAGTTCCCACCCCCCAACTTAGGGTGTTTCAATTATGTGCTAATGTACAACACAAATTAGCACCGATTTACTGGGTTGTGGGGGTGGAATTGGGACATCATTGGTTGATTTGCTTGAAGTACTCTCGTGTTCACTTTATCCCAGTTGCTTTTTCCTCTCGCTGGCTATCGATAAGGGAAGCTGATTTTAATGTGAATCTTCTGTGTAGGTCGCTCGCTCAAGCGCCTGGCAGATAGTGGACGTAGTATGTGGATTGTTCTCTAGTCGTGACCCACCGCTGCTCATTCAGACAACAGTTTTTAAAGGGAAGAATTGAGAGATCATCTTTCAAGAACAAAGCCAGCTGCAAATGCATTGAAGATTTTAAGAAGATTATTTTAAAAAGAAGAAACCTACCTCTTTAATTCAGATATTTCTTTAGTCATTCCTTTCCAGGCTATTGAGTTAGGCCATATCGTTGGAGATTTTAGGAATAAAAACTTACCTTCCACACAATATTGGATAGTTTTTTAAACTGGTACTTGCAAGTACTGTCCTCTCTCATGACATTTAATATCTTCAATGTCTGATTACCTCAGTATCCAAATTAGAATTTTGTTAGTTTGTGTTAATATCTTTGGAAATTTCCATGGATATATGTATTTTTTTTTAGAAAGGCTGTTTAAGTAACCTTTAACATTATTTAGGATCTAGTTTGAAGATGCAAAGTGCTGGTTACATTCCTTGAATCATGCCAGTTCATGGCTTTCGAGCTAAGAATACTGCTTATCGATGGATACAAGGCAGATTCTTCATGGCAGACAATCGCCTTCACAATTCTTTGATGGGATTGGTTTCCTGCTTACAGAATTGCAGATGATGAGAGATGTAACCAGTTTCCACATTGAGCTGTTGCTGAATATGAATGTGTTTGTCTCTGATTTTTAAAAAAAATAATAAATTCGAGACAGAAGTTTGGTGTGACTTGCCTTCTGTTGGGGATGTAATGATGGAATGGCAGCACTAGCTCACTGAGTGGGGATCAGCTCAGGCGGTTAGCTGTTAAAATTCAGGTGCAATCAATCTCTGGTTAGTAATATTAGGGAGGGAATAGATTAAACATTCACCTCAAATTTAGTTCTAGGGGAACTAAAAAAAAAATGTGGTTGCTGCAAAGTAGGCTTTTTAAAAATTGATGACCATATATGCCGTTGTATAGGACGATCAGAAACTTAAAATGTTCACCTTAAAATCAAGTTGTCCTATATGCCTAAAATTCTTACCTTGACGACAAAGTCTCAACCCGCTGGCTCCAATGCAATCTCGTTATTTGTGAAGTCTCAGCGCTCCTCTGCGGGGTCTATCCGCCTGGTCCCTTTACTGTCTCAGCTTTGTACAGGTTTTAACTGGCCTGTTTCAAGAGCCAACATTAGTTTATTTTAAAATAAAACTCCTCCTTCGTTACCTGGAGCTTGTCAGGTGGGAGCTGGCGTGCCTTGGCGTGAACCAGTGGGCCCTGGGTGGGAATGTGGTGAACCACCCCGTGACACGGCGAGGCAGCGGAGAACTGTGGCTTGAGGAGTGTCAGGAACTCATCCAGCATTCGCTGGAACTCGTCTCTATCTGCGGTTTCTCTAAGTGGGAGGCGTCGAGGTAAACGGCCTGGAAGGTATGGGCGTCCACCAGGCGTCTACCTCGAATATCCACCAGAAGCCCGTGTGCGAGGAGGAAATCTGCACCCAGGATGGCAGTTGGAAGGGATGAGACAGTGAACCTCCACGCGAAATTCTGTTGGCCAATCTGGAAGTGGACTGTCTTGTCTCCATACACCCAGATTGCCATTGCATTGGCCACACAGAGGGAAGGTCCATGAGGTCGGTTCCTGGACTTGACAGCCGTGGCCAGTATGACACTGATCTTGGCTCCAGTGTCAATGAGGAACCACCGACCGCTGACTGTCCAGCAGGTAGAGGAGGCTGTGTCATTAGCCAGCCGCAGCAGCCATTAACAGCAGCCGGCCTTGTTTCCCTGGAATGAGCAGGGCTGACGACACTTCCGAGCCTTGGCTCCCCAATGCTGGTGGTAGAAGCAGAGACCTGGAGCGGATGCTATGGCCTTGGTTATGCTCTTGGGGGCCCCTGCAGAGGCCAGGTGCTCTACCGCAACACTAGGGGCAGGCTTGGCGTGGTTGTGCCCATGCCTCGTGACCTGTTGGACCACTGATCCCTCTGGGAATCATGCGAGCCATAGCTCTTGGGCCTTCTGGGCAACCTTCCTTGGGTCGGTGAAGCTCTCCTGAACCAGGAACGGCCAAATGTCCCTGGGCATATGGTTGAGGAAGATGCACTCGAAGAGTGGGCAGTTGGTGTGCTCACCCATGAGCGCGAGCACCTCGTCCATCAACTCCATCGGGGACCTGTCCCCCAGGGCGTCGAGGTGCAGCATCCGAGCAGCATGCTGGTGTCTGGATAGTCTGAGGGACCCGGTAAGCACTTGCTTGATGGTCTCGTATTTGTCCTTGGTGGGTGGGTGCTGAACAAGGTGCAACACACGTCTGGCGGTGGCCTGGTCCAGGGCAGTGACCACATGGTAGAATTTGGTCGTGTCGGACGGAATGTAGCAGAGGTGAAACTAAGCCTCCATGTGGTTGAACCAGGTCTCCGGCTCCTGAACCCAGAATTCAGGCAGTTTCATGGCTATTACGCTGATCCCAGGCTCAGTCATGATGAGTCAAAGACATTTGAACCAGTCGGGGTCACCAATTGTAGCGGCAGCAACACTGCTCCTGCAATAACACACACAACCAGATGGGTTGAGCTCAGTGAGCAGACTGGTTTATTGCAGGCTGCTGGGCTGCACTTATACTCACAGCCCGGACATGGCTGAGAACCACACTGGAGGGTGCTGACGTCACCCGGGCATCAAGTGGTCCCCCAGCGTGGGTTTCTGAGCCCTGTGCTGGAAGGAAGGGAAACCCCCCCGACTACGCCATTTTGGCTGGCTGCCCCACCACATGGCTTACAAGCAGGACCGGTTCGCCTGCCTTGTGGTGATCCGCCACAATTTGTTGTTAAAATATTGTGATTTTTCTTTTAAAAGCATTCCACTAGTCAGCAGTCAGTGCTAGATTTAGGGGGTCTTATTCAAATGGTATTGCTCAAAACCAAATTCTGGGGTCATCCTATATAGAGTTGTCCTATACACCAGCATATACGGTTTTCCTGGAGAGACAATTAGAATTCAAGTAAGTGAATGGAAATAGGTGGATTTATTATCTAGCTATGGTCTAAATTTTTGACTGTTATGTGTGGATCACAGGCGGGAGACAGATTCTATCTGAAAATGAAACCATTTCTTTACCATGCTATTTTTTTATTGGTCCAAAGGAGCTAAGAGGTGTATCTCATGCTGACCTAATTTGTTAATTAGCTACTGAATATTGATTTCCAGTTAATGACAACTTGAGGGCTCTCACCTCTTTAATCATCCACATCAGTGTCACCATTTTGAGGGACGTCTCCATTGGATCTTAATGATCTGTGCTGACCTCTTTCAGTAGTTCCTATGGAGACATTGAGATTCCATGATCTTTCTCTCCCTGCGACGATTCTTTTGCATCTGGGTTAGGATAAGACCTTCACACGTTTAGTTCTTGCTCTCGTAATCTTGTGGCTGATAACACTGGACAGCGAAGATTTTGCTTCCTGAACACTTTTGGTTGTATTTAATGGATTTTGAGCTGCTGATCACAAAAATCATCTTAACAATTTCCTTTCACGTACTGTTTTTTTTTTTGCCCTGGCACAACCTATTTTTGTGATTTCTTGTCATTTTAAGTATTTCAAGCATACAAAACCATGAAATTTAATGTGCCATTGAAAATTAATTTAATTCTTCCCGGCTGATCTTTGTTGCCGAACATGGTATAATGTTTCACTGTGACATCGCGACCATGGAAAAGCGGTATCAGGGCAATTGGAATCCATCAATGCTGACTGACTATTGTTGGACACTGACATGAGAGGCATCAGATGCTGAGTACAAATGAAAATCAGCAGCAAAACATTTTTGGGTCAGTTGAACTAACACAATGTATCAACATACTAATGTGATTAATTAGTATATACAATACACATTCAATGAAATACATACTATATTCAATGAAAGTTA
Source organism: Narcine bancroftii (assembly GCF_036971445.1). Taxonomy (NCBI): domain Eukaryota; kingdom Metazoa; phylum Chordata; class Chondrichthyes; order Torpediniformes; family Narcinidae; genus Narcine; species Narcine bancroftii. Next base: position 246,183,946 of record NC_091471.1, read on the forward strand.
ATTTAATGTTTTTCTGACTTCCTAAGTGATACAGCAAATCTAAATTTATCTTTGTGTTCATCTTAAAGTCTATCATAATCCCCAAATTTATCCCAGGAAGCAAACCTTGTGAAAATTTTCCAGTGTATTAGCCACCCTCATTATTCTTTTCTATGGATTCAGCTGAACAAGCTTCTTTGGGCTTCCAAAGAAGCCCACTCTGGCCACCTGCAACAGTCTTCTCACCCCTTTTCCCACAAGGAATCTGAAATTGTGTGTCCTGTTTCCAGATGCTTTACATGTGTGATAATTGCAAAGGACTGTTTGCAAAACAATCTTTCTTAATAATTGAGATTGAAGAAGGAGTATTGTGTTTTAATTTGAGAACCAGATAAATAATTTTTAAAAAGGAGGAAATTCAGAGAATTAGAACAATGATGAGTTATGATTTAATTATAGAATTTGATGTCCTAAATGAAATAATGTAATAATTATGGCTAACCCAGTTTACAACTGATATGTTATATTTAATTTATGTTATTAGTCTATCTTGTATGAAGCTACACTCAATAAAAATATTTTAAAAAGAAAGAACACTGATGGAAATCTGAAATAAAAATTCTGAACAGGTCAAGGAAATAGGGTGGTATTTGTCTGCCCCGAACCCCTTTGTCCGATTCTTTGACCAATTTCTACCACTTGACCTCAATAGCACTAGGCCGCGTTGCCATGGAGGCAGAGGAACCCGACTTCCGGTCCGGCCAAACGGCTGGGAGAGCGATCGCATCCGGGTCGGGAGGAGACATGGCGCTGCATAGGCTGAGAGTGAGTGGCGGGGAAGGAGCTGGTGTTGAGGGCCGGCAGCGCCGCGGGGCTGGAACGGTTGCAGACGTCTTTTTAAATCAAAGAACACATCTTAGACTATGGAGGGGAGGCACGCATCAGTGTCCATGAGGGGGTCGGGCCCGGAGCGGCGACCGCTCTCCGCCCACCTGCTGCTGCTGCTGCTGCTCCGCCCGCCGACTCCCTGCAGCGCAGCTGCGCTGGGCACCAGCAGAGCCCGCAGACGCTGCGGTGGAGGGGTCTGGGCCGGTCCTCGCAGTGTCCGCAGGAGGTGAAGGGTGCACCGCCGACGGTTCGTGTGGGCCCCGAGCCCTTCCTCGGGGGAGAATGGTGGCAGAGGGGGCCCACTCGTTGTACCTTGGGGCTCGGCAGCTTCTGAGTCAGCAGGAGGGTGGTGCGTCCTGGAGAATGGAGCCCTGCGTCCTTTATTTCAGATTTCCATCAGTGTTCTTTCTTTTTTTTTAAAAGAAATGTTAAATTGTAAATCTGCCGTCTCAGGTCGATAGTGAAGATTCTGCAGAGGGTTATTTGAAGGGATAGCTGGACAACACTGATCAACTTGAAAAAAATAACTTCCAGCCATCAGCAAAATGCACGCTGAGGTCGGGTGGCCAGTCCAAAACGAGGACGTGGTCAGACAATGTTTGGATCTGTGGTTTTTGCCATACGGTTTAAATTTTACTGTTTTGAAACACAATGACCCTGGCCTCCTATTTGGAAATGGCCACTGAGGTGCCTTTATTGCATTTTTTAAAACATTATTTCAATGACTACACCTTAAAGGAAAGTGGAATGTACTATAAATAATGTAGTCATCTTTTCACTCTCTGTTTCTATGTGAAGCATCTGTTTATGAATCATCTCCTTTTTTTCTGCAAATAAGACTTTTCCAATTCCCCTTCTAGTCTGTGTCTTGAGTACACGCCAAACTAGGGATTGTTCTGTGCTACTGGGTCTAAACCGGTGGTTCTCAACCTTTTTCTTTTTGCCTCTGCCATGGGTGCTCTGTGATTAGTAAGGGATTGCTTAAGGTGGTCTGTGGGTGGGAAGAAAAAGTTTGAAAACCATTGTTTTAATCATCCCTAATTACACGGTTTCAGAACTCCAAAGGAAATGGGCCAATAACAATTTTTCTCAAACAAAATATTTCAGTAACAATTGGGTCTAGTGCAGTGGTTCTCAACCTTCCCTTCCCACTCACATCCCACCTTAACCAATCTCTTAATCACAGAGCACCGATGGCATCGGGAATACCTAAGGTGGAATGTGAGTGGGGGAAAAAAGATTGAGAACCACTGGTTTAACTCAGCAGAGTGAAACACAAAACACACTGATGGTAGCTAAAAACACAGAAATGCTGGAGCAACTCAATAGGTCTTGCAGCATCCATGGGAGGCAAAAACGTGTAACTGATGTTTTGGGCCTGAAATGTCCAAAATCAGTGGACATTTTTGCCTCCCATTGTCTCTGAGAGACCTGCTGAGTTGCTCCAGCATATCTATGTTTTTATTAAACCCAGTAGAAACTGACTGGAAGCCGTTCAAGTTCACATCAGGCCCTTGTACATTAGAGCAAAAAAAAACTCTTGGAGATACTTAGCAGGTCGAGCAGCATCTGTGGAGGCTAAGAGTCTCAACCTGAAACATCAACCATCCATTGCCTCTACAGATGGTGCTCGGCCTCCTGAGTTCTTCCAGCCATTTATTTTTTTGCCTTGTATTCCAGCAGCTGCAGTCACTTGTGATTCCTTGAGATGTTTGTTTCTCCATCATTTCAGACTGGCATAGAAATGTGAACCAACACACTACTCAGTTCAAGGGCTAATTACACTGGACAACAATTTTTTTATATAGCAGGTTTGCTTCCTAAAGTAAATGGGGATTGTCAAGCTGAAGACAAGGATAATTTCAGATTTACTGTGTCACATAAGAAGTTGGAGAAACATTAAATGAACTTTTATTCATTTTAGCTCTCATGCTGACTGCACATGTTGCACAACAACTGAGAGGAACTCAGGGTTTGTCATGATGACCAATTTTAAAATCGAAGTAGGGCTCAGAGGCTTTCTTAGTAAATGCAGTCATGCTGCGTCTTTGAGCTTTAAGCATCTACTCACCACAAATGTTACAATGCATCGCAGCTGTTCCGACATTAACAAGACACTTCTGCTGTTTTGAATCTTCCTAAAGATTGATAAGTTCACTCACCGTGCTATTGCCTGAAGAACATCTGCATCAACCTGCACAGAATCTGTATGTGTGAGCTACTTTTATTGCCTGTCTGCATCTATCCTGACTAAACAAACCCAGGCCTAAGACAACACTTTCATAGTACTGCACTGAGTGCATACCCAGGCTTGCTTGGACTGACCAAAGCAGCTCACTTTGTGGGTAATATACTAGTGGACTTAAAAGTATGACAGGAAATCACAAAAATAAGATATCTATGTGTGATACGAAGGCTTTAAGGTGGTTTTTGTGATCAGCAGTCCAAAATCCATAAAATACACCCAAAGGTATTCAGGAAGAAAAATCTTCATTGTCCAGTTTCAGCGATGGAAAATAAATACTGGTTTTATCAATGATGCTTGTGTTCTGAATGTAAAATCAATATGTGATGAGTTCGTTGATTTCAAATTTGGGAAGGTGCTAGAATTGGCCCTTGAGCCCTAGGTGAGTTTGTCAGAGCACAAGTTGAAGTGGGAGTGATTGGGTCACTCAGCCAAAGAACAGCAGAAGCACAATGGGCTGAATGGCCCCCTGCTGCTGTATGATTGGTGTTGACAGTGATGTTCCCAGTGATTGGTCAAAGGGATCGGGTCAGGAACAAGAGTAACCCCAGTGTGCTGGGGCAGCAAAGCTGGAAGCAAAGAATAACACAGTAGAGCCTTGAATTTATATTTAGATACGCAGCAAGCATTTTGGTCCATGGGCCTGTGCCACCCAATTGCACGCATTGACCTACACCCTCTGTACCTTTCGAACAGTGGGAGGAAACAGAGAAAAACCATGCAGACACTGAGAGAACGTACAAACTCCTTACAGACAGTTCCGTTCCCAGTCATTGGCGCTATAACAGCGTAGCACTAACCATTACACCAAACGTGGTGCTTGAGACTGATAATATTAACATCTTACATTTTTTTCAATGTCTGCACCTTACGTTGCTGTGCATGTATTTATCCTTTTTTTTGTACAGGCATTTGTGTACCATTCCAGATGGCTAGTGACAGGATGCAGGAAGATACATCAGACGTCAGGCTGTAACCATCCATTAATCCCCATCGTCATCGAACAGACAGTAAGTGCTCTGAGAGTAAAAGTGTTGTCATTATTTGGATAACATACAACCTCCAGGATCGTCTACTCAAACAACACTCCTTGGGCTGAATTGCCATCATATCTCACTGTAATGTCTGCTTCCAATTAGCTTTGTTTGAATTGAATTGTTTATTGTCATGTGTGCTGAAATTCAGTGGAAAAAGCTTCTTCTTTGGGGGCTATCCAGGCGTCAACTTTCCTTGAAAAATAAAATTGCAGTGTTACAGAGAAAAAAGTTTAATTAAAACTGCACAAGCAATATTGTTTTACAAATGAGAGGTCTGTTCAATAGTCTGATAAAATTGGGGAATGTAAGAAATAGGAGCAGGAGTCGGTTATCTGCCCGTCGAGCCTGCTCCGCCAGTCAATGCAGATCATGGCTGATCTGATAATAGGCTCATCCCCACCTACCTGTCTTTTCCCCATATTACTTTAATTCCTCAACTATATAAAAATCAATCAACCTTGTCTTAAATATATTCACTGAGGTCACCTCCACTGCTTCAATGGGCAGTGAATTCCACAGATTCATCACCTTCTGCGAAAAGCAGTTCCTTCTCATCTCCTTCCTAAATCTACTACCAAGAATCATAAGGCTGGCCCTTCGTTCTGGTCTACCCCCCCCCCCCCAGTGGGGACAACTGACCTACCTCTATCCTATCTATGCCTTTCACAATTTTATATGTTTCTATAAGATCCCCTTTCATTCTTCTAAACTCCCCAGATGACAATCTCCTCAGAGGTGAACCCCCTCATCTCTGGAATTGACCTGAGTACAGCCCCAGATGACTTATATGTATATGTAGGACAATCTCCTCAGAGGTGAACACCCTCATGTCCGGAATCGACCTGGCATACCTCCTCTGGACCCCCTCCAAAGCCAGTACATCCTTCCTCAAGTAAGGAGATCAGAAATGCGCACAGTACTCCCGATGCGGCCTCACCAGTATATTGTACAATTGCACCAACTGTCCTTGCATCTGGTGGTTCGTGTTTTCAAAGCTCAGTGGGGAAGAGGAGAGTGTGACTGGGATGAGATTAGTCTTTTAATATCTTGGCTTTCCCAAGGCAGCAGGAAGTGTAGACAGGGTCAAAATCGATGTAGGGAAGGTTGGATTGTGTGGTGGCCAGAGTTGCACCCACAGTTCTCTGCAATTTCTTTTGGCCTTGGGTGAAGCAATTCCTGTCATTTCCAGACAGCATCACCTCTTCAAAAAAAGCTCCATTGAATTTATGAGATGAAATTTCCCCTACACAAAGCCATGCCTCCTAACCCTGATCAACTCTTGCCTTTCCAAATGCAGATAGATCTATTTCTCAGAATTTCCCCTCCCCACCCCTCCAGGAAATTATCCTGTCATTCCATGGCTTTTCCTTACAGCCCTTCTTAAATAAAGTCACAACATATGCCACCTTCCTTTTATCTGTGACCTCACAGATTCAAAAATCTCTGCCAAGGTCCCAGTAATTTATTCCATATGCTTCTCACAATGTCCAGGAATTCATTGGTCAGGCCCCAGGGATTTATCCACTTTATGCTCTTGAAGATAGGCAACACCTCCTCTTTCATAATAAATTTCAGTGCAACACTGTTCTCTTCCCTGAATTCCTTGACTTCCACGAACTTCTGCTTGGTAAATACAGGCAAGAAGTGCCTATTTCACCTGTGGCGCCATAACTAGAGGACCGTACTAATCCTTCAGGTGTCTATTCTTTCCCAAGTTACCATTGTGCTATTAATGTACTTGCAGAATCAAGTCAATTTTATTGTCAACTGATTGTACAACATCGTTCTCTGGTCCTCGGTGTATATGTAGGACAAGTATTACATCTATAAAAATAAATAAATATTGTTTTGTACAAATGAGAGTCTTGGATGGTTAGTGGGAGTAGTTCCTTTAGATGCTTAGCGTTCTCACTGCCTGTGGGAAGAAGCTGTTCCACAGCCTGTTGGTGCTGGCTCTGATACACCTGTATCTCTTCCCCAATGCGAGCAGCTGAAAGATCCTGTGTGCTGGGTGGAAGGGGATCCTCAGTGATTTTTCTGAATCACTTCAGATTCACTTTTACTTATTTGCCAAGAATATAGACGGCAGGGGTCGCAAATCAGTTTACCTATCTCGGCTGCATCATTTCATCGGATGTAAGGATCGACAACAAGATAGACAACAGACTCGCCAAGGCAAATAGCGCCTTTGGAAGACTACACAAAAGAATCTGGAAAAACAACCAACTGAAAAACCTCACAAAGATTAGCGTATACAGAGCCGTTGTCATACCCACACTCCTGTTCGGCTCCGAATCATGGGTCCTCTACCGGCATCACCTACGGCTCCTAGAACGCTTCCACCAGCGTTGTCTCCGCTCCATCCTCAACATCCATTGGAGCGCTTTCATCCCTAACGTCGAAGTACTCGAGATGGCAGAGGCCGACAGCATCGAATCCACGCTGCTGAAGATCCAACTGCGCTGGGTAGGTCACGTCTCCAGAATGGAGGACCTTCGCCTTCTCAAGATCGTGTTAAAAATAGTTCACTGTGACAGAAGTGCACCAAAGAAAAGGTACAAGGACTGCCTAAAGAAATCTCTTGGTGCCTGCCACATTGACCACCGCCAGTGGGCTGATATCGCCTCAAACCGTGCATCTTGGCGCCTCACAGTTCGGCGGGCAGCAACCTCCTTTGAAGAAGACCGCAGAGCCCACCTCACTGACAAAAGACAAAGGAGAAAAAACCCAACACCCAACCCCAACCAACCAATTTTCCCTTGCAACCGTGTCTGCCTGTCCCGCATCGGACTTGTCAGCCACAAACGAGCCTGCAGCTGACGTGGACTTTACCCCTCCATAAATCTTCGTCCGCGAAGCCAAGCCAAAGAAGAAAGAAGAGACGGCAGGGGTAGCATAGCATTTAATGCAATGCTGTTACAGCACCTGCAATGGGTTCAAATCCACTATCTGGAAGGAGTTTGCACTTTCTCCCCATGGCTATGTGGGTTTCCCCAGGGGCAACAAGATAGACAATAGACTCGCCAAGGCAAATAGAGCCTTTGGTTTCTTCCTAGCCTTCAAAACGCTCCAGGGGTTGTCCTGTGTCCTCTATTTGCCCTCCTGATTTCCTAAAACCCTTGTACTCCTCCAGAGACCAGCTCATCCCAGCTGCCTATATGTGACACGTGGTTCTGTGTCCAATATCCATCATTAGCTAGGGTTCCCTAATCCTGCCTGCCTTGCCTTTCGCTCTGACAGCTCTCCTGATCTCACTTTTAAAAGCCTCCTGTTTGCCAGGACATCCCTTTGACTGATTGGTATGAGTTAGGACAGGGAGCGGGAGAAATTTGCAGGCGCTCAAGGAAGGTAAACCAGTCGTTTCATGGACTCAACAGATTTTTAGGTAACAAAGTTATGAGTTTTAATAAGAAATACAATTAAAGTCCAAAAATCTGAATGCCGAAAATCCGGTCAACCCAAGAATCCGGAATTCTCAAAAACTCTCAAGCTTTTTAATTTAGTGGGCTTTTGTGTGAATCCGTTCATAAGCACCATAGATGCGGCAGCAAGCAACCAAGAGGAAGTTGCAGAAATGTAAGAAAAATATTTATTTGTGGTTTTTTTTGTGCTTTCTATTTTGTATGAAAAAATGTTTCATTAATAAACTATCAAAATTTACCTGTGCATCACTTCCTTACTCTCCTTAAATTTGAATTTTTAAAGTGCTACCCGCGAATCCATAAAATCTGGACCCACCCAATCCCTGAGTTGTCCGGATTTTAGGACTTTTACTATACTCAGATGTCGGAGAAGTACAATGTGTAGAGACTACAACTTCATGATCATGGAGGAAATGTGGAATTAGTGGCTCACCTTGGAACTCATTCGGACATCGAATGAGCAAAGAGTCAGTTGTGCCCTGTGTCTCGGAAACCTCTACACGAGAAGCGTGGAGAGCATTTTGACCGGTGGCATGGAAGTGCTAACACTCCGGACAATTTAAAAAAAAACTCCCAAGGGTTGTTGACTCGGCCTGCGACGTCACAGGGACCAGTCTTCACTCCATTGAGGACATCTACAAGAGGCGGAGTCTTAAGAAAGCAGCCTCTATCCTCAAGGACCCCCAACACCCAGGCCATGCCCTCTTCACTCTTCTATCTTTGGGAAGGAGGTACAGGTGCTTGAAGACGAGCACCCAGCAGAACAAGGACAGCTTCTTCTATTGCCATCAGATTCCTGAATGATTAATAAACCAAAGACTTATTTTGTACTTTTTGTGAACTATTTTTATTTATTGTTGTAAGGTGGTTTATATAAATGTTTGCACTGTGACGATGTTGCAAAATAGCAAATTCCATGACTTCTTCATGACGATGAATTCTGATTCTATCTAGGGTCGTGGGGAGCGAGCGTATGATATTTATTCAAGGTTACTGAGAGAGAGAATTATTTGTGTCATGGGACCTGTGAGTATTATTTATTTGAAGCATCTCCTTATTTTGCCTGTGATAGTCCACTTCATTAACTGTCTGTGTTTCCCTCAGATAGACGACAATATTGCCAGTTTAGTCATCGCTCAACTCTTGTTCCTTCAGTCAGAGAGTAACAAGAAGCCAATCCACATGTACATCAACAGTCCTGGTGAGCTAATACTGTGTCAGCTTGTGGGTGTGAAAGTGCCACCTGAGATGGGGCACAAGGTAAACAAGAAAGTTTGCAGAACCTGTGATTTTAGTTTAATACACTAAAGAGCGGGAGAAATTCAGCAGGTCCCGCAGTGCTCTCAATGGCAGAAATATACTGCCAGTGTTTTGGGCCTGAGCCTTTCTTATTTAAATTTAGACATACAGCACAGTACCAGGCCTTTCTAGCCCACAAGCCCTTGCCGCCCAATTACACCCCATTAACCCCTGATATGTTTTAAATGGTGGCGGAGGAGAATTGGAGCCCCCAGAGAAAACCCATGCCACAGATACAGATACAGCAATGAGCTCTCTGAACCCTTCTCCATTAACAATGGCGTGAAGCAAGGCTGTGTTCTCGCACCAACCCTCTTTTCAATCTTCTTCAGCATGATGCTGAACCAAGCCATGAAAGACCCCAACAATGAAGACGCTGTTTACATCCGGTACCGCACGGATGGCAGTCTCTTCAATCTGAGGCGCCTGCAAGCTCACACCAAGACACAAGAGAAACTTGTCCGTGAACTACTCTTTGCAGATGATGCCGCTTTAGTTGCCCATTCAGAGCCAGCTCTTCAGCGCTTGACGTCCTGCTTTGCGGAAACTGCCAAAATGTTTGGCCTGGAAGTCAGCCTGAAGAAAACTGAGGTCCTCCATCAGCCAGCTCCCCACCATGACTACCAGCCCCCCCACATCTCCATCGGGCACACAAAACTCAAAACGGTCAACCAGTTTACCTATCTCGGCTGCACCATTTCATCAGATGCAAGGATCGACAATGAGATAGACAACAGACTCGCCAAGGCAAATAGCGCCTTTGGAAGACTACACAAAAGAGTCTGGAAAAACAACCAACTGAAAAACCTCACAAAGATAAGCGTATACAGAGCCGTTGTCATACCCACACTCCTGTTCGGCTCCGAATCATGGGTCCTCTACCGGCACCACCTACGGCTCCTAGAACGCTTCCACCAGCGTTGTCTCCGCTCCATCCTCAACATCCATTGGAGCGCTCACACCCCTAACGTCGAGGTACTCGAGATGGCAGAGGTCGACAGCATCGAGTCCACGCTGCTGAAGATCCAGCTGCGCTGGATGGGTCACGTCTCCAGAATGGAGGACCATCGCCTTCCCAAGATCGTATTATATGGCGAGCTCTCCACTGGCCACCGTGACAGAGGTGCACCAAAGAAAAGGTACAAGGACTGCCTAAAGAAATCTCTTGGTGCCTGCCACATTGACCACCGCCAGTGGGCTGATAACGCCTCAAACCGTGCATCTTGGCGCCTCACAGTTTGGCGGGCAGCAGCCTCCTTTGAAGAAGACCGCAGAGCCCACCTCACTGACAAAAGGCAAAGGAGGAAAAACCCAACACCCAACCCCAACCAACCAATTTTCCCTTGCAACCACTGCAATCGTGTCTGCCTGTCCCGCATCGGACTGGTCAGCCACAAACGAGCCTGCAGCTGACGTGGACTTTTTACCCCCTCCATAAATCTTCGTCCGCGAAGCCAAGCCAAAGAAAAGAACCCCTGATATGTTTTAAATGGTGGCGGAGGAGAATTGGAGCCCCCAGAGAAAACCCATGCAGACACGGGGAGAATGTACAAACTCCTAACAGGCAGTGTGAGATTTTAACCCAGGTCTGGTCCCAATCGCTGGAACTAACCGCTATGCCAACGGTGCCACCCCATGTGATAAAATTACTTGTATTAAGCGTGGTTGTGTCTTGCCACTGTGCATCTGTGCTGCTTAAGTACACACACACACACACACACACACACACACACACACACAAAAGCTTGCTAAATTAAAAAAGTTTGAGAGTCTGGACTTTTACCATATTACACAGAGCAGTTTAATGACTGCACTTCCTTTATTGCACCTCCATCTCCTCCCCACCCCTCCCCTCTAGGCGGCGTGGTGACTGCTGGCCTGGCTATATACGACACGATGCAGTACATCCTGAACCCTATCTCCACCTGGTGTGTCGGGCAGGCTGCAAGCATGGGCTCCTTGCTGCTGGCTGCCGGCTGCCCAGGAATGAGGCACTCCCTGCCCAACGCACGCATCATGATCCACCAGCCCTCAGGAGGGGCATCCGTAAGTACCCCGACTCCTTCTGCCTCATGGAATTGGAGCAGCTCAGGGAGGCCCATTGAGTCCATGCCCACAAACTTCCATTCATGGAACAACCGTAGATGCTTTCATTGTGACACTCCTGAGGGATGCTTAGCATATCCATTTGATTCAGACTTGTGTCAGCAAATTTAATTTTAAAAAATTTAGACATACAGCACGATAACAGGCCCTTTTGGCCCTCGAGTCCGTGCCGCCCAATTAACATACAACCCCAGTACATTTTAAAGCATGAGGGAAAGCAGAGCGCCTGGAGGAAACCCACACAGATACAGGGAGAATGTACAAACTCCTTACAGGCAATGCGGGATTCGAACCTGGGTCACTGACACTGTAACAGTGTGGCACTAACCATGCTGTTCTAAAGCAGAGGCTAAAGCCTGATTTGTGGATAGTAAGGTGGTAGACGTATATGAACCATATTGCAGGCATTCCAGAATACCAACTTGGTCAGTATGAACAAGTTGGGCTGAAGGGCCTGTTCCATGCTGCATGACTCGATGATGCATCTGCATTTTATCATGATCTACCTCCATGCCTTAAAAATCCAGTGGTTCTCACCCTTTTTGTTTCCACTCAAATACCACCTTCAGTAATCCCTTACTAAGCACAGAGCACTGATGGTGTCCTATGCCGTAGGTGCTCTGTGGTTAATGAGGGATTACTTGGGTGGTATGTGGGTGGGGGAAAAAAGGTTGAGAACTACTGCCCTAATCACTACAGCACAGTACTGGCCCTTTGGCCCTCGATGTTGTGCTGACCTATATATTCCTACCAAAAATGGTTAGTACAATTTTATTACAGCGGGGTTCGAATCTCACACTGTCTGTAAGGAGTTTGCACGTTCTCCCCGTGCCTGCTTGGGTTTTTCCCCAGAGACTCTGGTTTCCTCCCACCGTTCGAAATGTACTGGGGTTCTAGGTCAATTCGATGGCTCATTTCAACATGGGCCAAAAGGGCTCTATTACTGTGCTGTACAACTAAATGTAAAATTTAAACCCTCCATACCTCATAACCCTTTATTTTTCTTTCATCCATGTGCCTGTCTAATAGTCTTTTAAATGCCACAAATCACCACTCCAGCAATGCATTCCAGACACTTTCTGTGTAAAACAGAGAGTCTCCCCTAAACTTTCCTCCCTTCACTTTGTGCAGATGTTTTCTGGTGTTTGCTACTCCCGCCCTGGGAAAAAAGCACTGGCTGTCCACCTTATCTATGCCTCTCATAATCTTGTAGAACTCGATTAAGTCTCTCAGTTTTAGTCCTTACATCATCATTTAACTTCTGCTCTCTTTGGAATCTGTCTGCATTTCCACCACACTTTCTAAATTTTTCTACCTGGATACTGAGTGATCTTCAGCATGTTTACCAGAAACCCCACTCCTTCATCTATGTGCAGTTCCAGCCTGCTGGGATATTTTGTTAAATGGCCCACCCCCACCCAGAGCTGTATCTTTCCTGCTTGGTCTCTAAGCCAGTGTGGTTAAAGTCCTATTGCATGGGGTATGTTTATAACCCAGGCCTATGCTTCAATGCAGTACAGTGGGACTACCACACTGTCCGAGAGCCCACTGAACCAGGTATCAAAGACACAGCCCTCAAGCCCATGCTGCCTAATTGTGCCCAACTGACCTACAACCTCCATACTCTTTGAATAGTGGGAGGAAACCCATGCGGACATGGGGAAAATGTACAAACTCCTTGCAGACCGCGCCAGATTCAAACCCTGGTCACTGGCGCTAAAACAGCTACGCTAACCTTGCCACCCTGGTTGATCAACATTCTTCCTCAAATCAACTCATCACTTTCCTCATTGCAGTGTTGCTCTGTGTAAAATGGTTCCCATCCTTCAGCACTGGTACTTTTAAGGTAGTTAGGTGTATAATATTCTGGACTTACCTGCAACACTCTGTCCCAGACCTCTCCATCCCATTCCCCTTACTCAGACCCACCTCACCAAAGGTCTCCACACTCGACTTGGGAACTTGAGTGAAGTTCTATCTCTACATAAATCCAGGCTCTCTCTCCCCTTGCCTCCCCCACTCCCAGCTCTTTCTCCTTCACCACATTCTCTCTTCGTCAATTTTGTTGACCACGAGCATTAATGTGCCAGAGGACATGGTGGAATTGGATGCAATCATTATGTTTAAGAGGCATTTAGATATACATTGAATGGGAATGATATAGAAGTCTACAGTCCTAATGTGGACAAAAGGGTTAGCACAGGCAGGGTGGGCTGAGGAGCCACTTTCTGTGCTTTATGACACCTTGCAGCAGCTTTGAATAATTCAATTAGCAAAGGTTTAGAAAGCCTTGAAAACCCATTTGGAACAAAGGAACACATATTCCACAAACTCTTAATAATTGTGTGATGTTTATTCACAGGGCCAGGCCACTGACATCGCCATTCAAGCGGAGGAGATCCTCAAAATTAAGAGGCAGATCAATAATATTTATGCCAAGCACACCAAACAGCCTCTGCCAGTGATCGGTAAGTGATCAGTGCAATGCCATGAGTCCTGGATGCATTATGGTAACACAATGTGGCTCTGTACCTGCACGCAGGGGCTAAGATTAGAAGTAGGTCATGACTCTCACAGTGTGGAAGCAGGCTCTTCAGCCCAAATTGCCCATGACGACCAAAAATGGCCCACCCACACTCGTCCTACCTACCAGCGTGTCCCTCTAAGCCCATCCTATCCGTGTAACCATTTAATTTTATTTCTTAAACATTGCAATAGCACCTACCTTAATTACATTCTCTGATGGCCTGTTTCAGGCACCCACCACTCTCTGTGTTTAAAAAAAAGTTACCCCTCAGGTTCCTGTTGAATCTCTCCCTCCTCACCTGAACCTCAGTCCTCTGATTACCGGTTCTCTTACTCTGGGCAAAAGACTGTGCGTTCACCCAATCGACTCCGCTTGTGATTTTGTACGCCTCTATGAGATCACCCGGCACCCTCCTGCACCCCAAGGAATAAATCACTAGCCTGCTCAACGTCTCCCTGTGCCTCAGGCCCCTCCAAGTCCTGGCAGCGTCCTCGTGAATCTCCGCATCCTCTCCAGCTTGACAACACCTTTCCTGTAGTCAGGCGACCAAAACCGAACCCAATTCACAACATGTCTGACAACAGTGGGAAAAACTGTCCTTAAATCTGGGATCATGTTGAATCAGAGCACCAGAGGTTGACTCCCATTACCAAGGAATCGATCTGGTGAAGCTGTATTGTACTTATCCTTTACACTCACATAATAGTTCATACCGTGTAAAAGTTGACCCCTTTATTTTTATCCCCAAAAATTTGGTATTTTACATATATTGTGTGTAAAAGTCAACCCATTCCCCCCCCTTCCTCCCCCTATATGTCCCTAGTTGACCACCCACCAGAGCTCTCGACCGTGGACTCTCACTTCGGCCCCAGCCGCCCACCCATCCGAGTTCCTGACACCCCAATTGTAGCCTCTCACCTAGATCCCGACTGCCGTGGACCCTCCCCGAGGCCCCATCCAGCCATCCGAGCTCTTAACGCCTCAAACGATGCAGGTACTTACCGCAGTCAAAAGTAGAATGTGTGTAATAGTCGAACCCCTAAATGTTACCCTAAGATTTGGTCCACATAATTTGACTGTTACACAAATATATACAGTAGTTCAAGATAAGGGTATCTCCCTTAGGGATTTGAACCACATTGGCAGTGTGGACCATCAACATATCCTCTCCAGCACCGTGCACCTGGTTCTCGAGCCGCACACTTTGTTGGCCTTGTATTCCTTGACTGTGGGGACGGTTGAATAGCGAGTTCTGTTTAGCCGCTGACGGCAACCGTCCACTTGACCATTGGCAGTCTAGGGTCAAGTCATCGGTGGCCTCGCCTTAACTGACGCTCTCACAACACCGTTGCTTTGCAGAAGGAGCGATGGAGCGGGATCGATACATGAGCCCCGTGGAGGCGCAGGAATTCGGGATCATTGACAAAGTCCTTGTCCACCCCCCTCAGAACGGGGAGGATGAGCCACAGCTGGTTCACAAGGAGGAAGCCACAACATCTGGCTCTCCGGAGCCCTGAGCTGCACGTTTGCCCAACTTCTCCGCTCCTGTGTAGATCGACATTTTTATTAAATGTTTATTGCCAGTAGCCTCTGAGACGATGTGCTCTTCACTTTCCCAGTCCTCTCCCTTCCTTCCAGGAGATGTGACCATAGTATCTAGGTCAGCGCATTCATGCAGTACTGAGAGAGACCTGCAGTGCCGGAAGTGAACTAATTAAGACAATTAAACAAATGCTCCCGGGTAGATAATATGTTTATTGACATTTGCAATATGCACATGCATCAAAATTCTTACTTGCTGCAACTGAACATGTACTTTTGTTTAAAAAAAATTAAAACAAACTACAACTGTGTGCATAACTGAAGACAAAAATAGATAATAAATATTCACAGTTATCCTCATGCCCTTTGAAATTTTGGTTAATGGTTGGCAGTGAATCAACACTAATACAAAAGGATCAATATCGATTCACTTATTAGAGGAGACAGTGGGAGCTGGAATCTGCAGCAAAGGGCAGCAAGAGGAACTTGATGGGTCGACCAGCCTCGAGGAAGAAACTGATGCTGCGCGGCGCGCTGACTTCATCCAGAGCATTGTTTCTGCGGGAGCTTTCTCTGCAATGTTTTTTTGCATGATTCCAGTGAGCACCCAAAAGGCAAGCCATTGACTGCCCAGTACATTAGGTACTCGTGAAAGCACCCAAAGAAATTCAAAACCTTTTACGACCTGCACATCTTTGTAAAGTTCACCCTCTCCTAATCTTTGATGAGAGACTTTGCCGAGGTTGCACTTGGCTTTGAAGGAGATTAGTAGCCTGTCTTTCAAGTCAATGAGGTTTAATAACTCACAAGAACCATGAGGAAGAAAATTGATGAATTAGATTCAAGAAACTGCAGATGCTGGAATCTGATGCTGAAGATAATCTGCTGGAAGAACTCAGAGGTTTCAGATACATAGAGTGGGAGTAAAAGCCCAGGTTAACATTTCGATCCAAACCTCGTGTGTGGATGGTTCCCACGGGTAATAAGTCTGAACGCAGCTAATTGAACAGTAGTGTTTTATTTACATGTTGGGGAGTCACAATAGGGATAATAGATACACCCACTCACCAGATAAACGACACTCCCACAACCACTTGTGGGTAGAGGGCTTTACCATCATGATGCCTGCCTCCCCATGATATCCCTGGCAGGCACAGCTCTTATCTAAACTAGAGACACTATGCACGCTCTACTACAGCTCCCAACCCTTTGTCTGTGCACACCTTACCAACGATTGTCCAGCGTTGCCCACGGTTCCCAACCTGGAGTGGAGCTCGGGTTTTGGCCCAGAAGAGAGAGAGCGAGAGTGATGGTTCATGTGCGGTGGGCTTTATCGTGTCATCAGCTGGAGAGTCCAACCCAGGTATCGATGAGGCAATTAGAGAGGGCAATGACCAGGTGTGCGCTAGGCTTGACTCTGATTCGCAGGTGAGGTAACTGCTAATCAGGTTCCAGATGGAGAGGCTACATGCCCGTCCGCAGTCCACACTACAGCTCTTCATCAGGATTGCGTGCAAAAGTAGTGTACAGAGGACACCACTTCTGTATATTTTACTCAGTTCATATAAAGAATTTCTGCTCGAAACGTCAACATTTCTTTTTCTCCCACTGAATGTATCTCAACCCTCAGAGTTCCTCTAGCAAATTGTGTTTGAATTAGGGCCAAACTAGGAACAAAGTAGAGATAAAGAGGGGTGGGGTATTGGAGTCAGGGAGAAACACAGAAAAGAATAAGATTCCTCCTCCTTCTCACACAATCCTCTCCCCAAAGGTCTTACCCAAATGATCTCACAGGCCTGCATGCAACTGAAAGCCGCCAAGTGACTGTTAACTGCCCCTCCTCCCCAGCAGATCCAATGGCTGATGTTGAGGCAGCAGATTCTTTAAAAACAAGATGGGCGCTGTGTGCCTCATTTCAAGGTTCCGACAGTTATGACACAAATTGATGGTCTCTCGCTGTGGAAGAGACCAGCACCTCACCCTGGTCTCGGGTACCGGCAGAAACACTGGCATCCATTTTAGCATTTGAACAAGTCTGTATATGTTGGAGTTAAGTGCAACGTACAAATGTGCTGGAGAAACTCAGCAGGTCACGCAGAGGGAGTGAAGGGTAACTGACGTTTCAGGCCTGAGCCCTTTGTCAGGTATATATACCAGAGCTATTCAAGTCTATTGTCATCTGGTTGCACAAGTCCAACCTGACAAAACAGTGTTGCCCAGTCCTCAGTGCAAAACATGCAGACACTCAACCAGACAAAATACACATACTGTACAGATAGACAATATATAATTCAGACAAGTATTCATATCTATAAATAAAGCGTCGGTATGAGAGCTTTGGATGGTCAGTGTGAGCAGTTCTTTTAGTCGTTCAGCATTCTCACTGTGGGAGGAAGTGGCTCTGATACTCCTGTATTGTAGCGAGTCCCTCCCTACAGCAGAGAGTGGAAGAATGACACACACTTTATGCGGTTATAGACAAGACTGGTTTATTGCACTCTCTGCCCCTGCTTATGGAGGCCCAGTTTCCTGCCGCTGGGCCCGGTTTAAATGGCAGGTAGAGGCAATACCTTATTTAGGCATCAGAATAAACAATAATTTAAATCATCTGTTTAAACTATCAGCCTGTAATGAAAAAATACAAGAGGACTTGGAGAAATCGAAGGACTTGCCAATAATTCTAATAGGGAGAGTAAACTGTATCAAAATGAATATATTTCCACAGTTGCAATATTTATTTCAAATGCTACCTATTCCCGTAACACGGGAATTTTTTCAAAAATTGAATAAATTGATAGGAAAATGTTTATGGAAGGGTAAGAACCCAAGAATAGCCTTGGAAAAGCTGATAGGGACATCTAAACATGGGGGATTGCAGTTGCCAAATTTAAAAAACTACTTAAAAATTAAAAAAACTACTTTTAAAAAATTAAGATTCTTGTCGGATTTTTATAAGATCAGAGAAAAGCCGGCCTGGCTTAGGATGGAAACATATAAACTAGGAGAAAGTGTTTTAGAACATGTACTTTACAAGTGGAATGAGAAGTTAGTACAGCATAACAGTAATACACCATGTATTAAAAATATGGAGTAGGATACATTTAGAGCGAAAGTTAATAAACTATCAAACACCAAATATGTCGCTACAACAAAACCAATTAATACCTTTTACAAAAAATAACATATATAAGGAATGGTCAAGAAAAGGAATTACAAGAATAAAAAGCTGTTTTCTGGGCAATAACCCACTGACATTTGAACAGCTAAAAGATAAATTGCACGGTTCAATATTTTCATACTATCAACTAAAAACATACTTAAAAGAAAAGCTGGGGAATGATCTAAGGTTGCCGGAGGGCAGTAGCTTTGACTTTATAATTACGGCACTACGATTAAAATTAAATAAAAAAGTTTATTACAAATATGTAGATTAAATTACAAGACAGGAAAAGCAGAGGCAATATACGGACCCAAACGTCGTTGGCAAAATGACTTAAACATACAAATAAATAAGGAATCTTGGAAGAAATTAATGTGCGGGCACCATGACAAATAGAATAAATGCCTGATGTCGAATGATACAGTATAATTGGCTTCACAGACTATACGTTACACCTCAAAAAGTAAAAGAATGGAACCTGACATTATAAATGCTTCCGCTGTAAACAAGAAATTGGTACAATGGTACATTCAATTTGGACATGTACAAATGTGAAACCATTTTAGGAGAATTTAAATTCAATACTAGATCAAATTACAAAAAACAAGATAACAAAAGACCCAGAAATTTTTCTGTTAAGCAATATAAAAGACAAAGTTAAAATTAAATTTAAACAGATTCCAAAAACAATTTATCAAGATTGCATTAGCGGCAGCTAAAAAATGCATAATGATAGCTTGGAAAATGAAAACACCCCTGAAAATAACAGCAGTGACTCACAGAAATGAACAAATGTATTCTGTTCGAGAAAATTACATAACTTAAGAGACAATTATGCATAATATGAACAAATTACGGACCCATTTATCAAATTTATCGGTAAACACAGCCTCAGGCCTCCAGCTCTTAACTCTTAACAAAAAAAAAGTATATATAAGGAAAAAATGAATTCTTCTTTGGCTTGGCTTCGCGGATGAAGATTTATGGAGGGGTATGTCCACGTCTGCTGCAGGCTCATTGGTGACTGACAAGTCCGATGCGGGACAGGCAGGCACGGTTGCAGCGGTTGCAAGGGAAAATTAGTTGGTTGGGGTTGGGTGTTGGGTTTTTCCTCCTTTGTCTTTTGTCAGTGAGGTGGGCTCTGCGGTCTTCTTCAAAGGAGGTTGCTGCCCGCCGAACTGTGAGGCGCCAAGATGCACGGTTGGAGGTGATATCAGCCCACTGGCGGTGGTCAATGTGGCAGGCACCAAGAAATTTCTTTAAGCAGTCTTGTACCTCTTCTTTGATGCACCTCTGTCTCGGTGGCCAGTGGAAAGCTCGCCATAGAACACGATCTTGGGAAGGCGATGGTCCTCCATTCTGGAGACGTGACCCACCCAGCGCAGTTGGGTCTTCAGCAGCATGGATTCGATGCTTGCGGACTCTGCCAGCTCGAGTACTTCGATGTTGGAGATGAAGTCATTGCAATGAATGTTGAGGATGGAGCGGAGACAGCACTGATGGAAGTGTTCTAGGAGGAGTAGGTGATGCCGGTAGAGGACCCATGATTCGGAGCCGAACAGGAGCGTGGGTATGACAACGGCTCTGTACACGCTGATCTTTGTGTGTTTCTTCAGGTGGTTGTTTTTCCAGACTCTATTGTGTAGTCTTCCAAAGGCGCTATTTGCCTTGGCGAGTGTGTTGTCTATCTCGTTGTGGATCCTTGCATCAGATGAAATTGTGGAGCCGAGGTAGGTAAACTGGTTGACCGTTTTGAGTTCTATGTGCCCGATGGAGATGTGGGGGGGGGGCTGATGGAGGACCTCAGTTTTCTTCAGGCTGACTTCCAGGCCAAACATTTTGTAAGGAAAAAAATGAATTACACAATATGAAAATGACACACTCCCTCTTCTTTTTTTCTATTTTCTCTTCTCTCTATAGTTATTGAGTATGTGGTAGGGAGGGGGTTGGGGAAAAAATGGAAAAAGTCACTATAAATATATACGTACAAAGTTTGTGTCAATATTGGTTATATTGTGACATATTAAATTAAGAAAAAGGCAGCATCCATGGAGAGATATTATCAGTCATCCTTTGTCAGATGCTTTTCTGTGAAGCAAAAGAGAGTTACTGAGTGGTTCACCTCCAGTGCTCCTGCAGCCTCCACAGCGTTCAATCCAACCCATCGGCATTGTGAGCTCCAGATCCAACCCCCCCCACCCCTGCCCTGAAACAATCAGGAAGCCCTGTGCACCCTCTCGCATCCCGGTCCCCACACCCAGTATCTGTGCAGCCAATCTCCAGCAGTCCGCAGCCTAGTGCAAGCTCCTTGACCACAAGTCGCCCGTGAAGGTTCCTCGCCTTGAGTTGCCCGCCACCTGTGTGTTCTTCAGCTTCAGATCCCTTCGCTGGTTTGCCGCCATAGAGGGACGTCTCCTCCTTCTCAAATGTGGGGGGGAGGGGGAGGTCTCCTCATTTTCTGGTGCTGCGCTTCAGATTTCTAACAAGCCCAATCCTGATTTGGGAGAAGCTTCATCTTGGGTTATTGAGATCCCAGAATGAACAATGAACCATAGACACTTCCTTACTATGTCTTTTCCTTGCATTATTTTAAAGTGATTTCTATAAATGTTTGCACTGTGATGACATTGTGATTCTGGACTGGACAACTGCATCCCATCTCTGTGCCCAGAGGCCATCCAGCCGCAGGGCGGCAGTACAGGCAGCCGGTGAGAACTTCAACCCCCAGAATGCAGCAGGCGCCACGCGCTCAGCCCGACCTGTCCGATTGGAGGAACGCCAAAGATTTGGGCCAATGGTAGGTGGCGGGGCCCTTGAAACGGCGGGGATTGGGTGGGAGCGGCTGGGGTCGAGAGGTCAGTGCGCGATTCCTCCCACCCTCTTCGGCATCGTCCACCGGTGCGGGTCTATCTGTCAGCACAGAGCAGGAGGTCCGAGGCTGGGTATCCCTGGGAGACTCTCACCGGGCTCCCGCCCTCCCTCCCAGTGGGGCAGCCCCTGCACCCCCCCCTCCACTGGGGCAGTCCCTGCACCCCCCTCCCCCCACTGGGGCAGCCCCTGCCCATATTGTGCCTTAGATCATATAAATGTGCTGTTAATATTTAACCTCTTAATAGCTTTGCTTCCTCAAAATTGCTGAGGTGTCAACCAGTGGCTCTAAACCTTTCCCCTTACTAACCACAGAGCACCTACTAAAGTAGGTATGTGGGTGGGGGGGAGGTTGAGAACCACTGGCCTATAGCATAGGATGCAACGTGCTCTGTGGTTAGTGAGGGATTATTTAAGGTGGGATGTGGTTGGGGGGGGGGTGAATAGGTTGAGAACCACTGGTTTAAAAGTAAGGCTGTGGAAGTGATGGAGGGATGTTGATAGGAAGGGTTTAGAGCAGTGGTTCTCAATCTTTTTATTCCACCCATCCCACTTTAATTAATCCCTTATTAATTTCAGAGCACCCATGGCAGAGGGTAAGGGATGACTTAAGGTAGCATGTGAGTGGAAAAGGGTTGAGAACCACTGACCTATGCCATAGGTGTTGTTTGTGTGTCTGTGTGTTGTACTGGAGAACACTGTTTCATTGGGTTGTACTTGTACAAACAGTTGATAATAAACTTGACTAATTAGGGTGGCCATTCCAAAGGAATGGTTCATTGTTCATTCTGGGATCTCAATAACCCAAGATGAAGCTTCTCCCAAATCAGGATTGGGCTTGTAAGAAATCTGAAGCGCAGCACCAGAAAATGGGGAGTATTTCCCATTCCTTATATTTCTATCTATCTAGTAACCTATGACCATGTCCTCCTTTGGAATGGTCACCCTATTTGTGGTTAGTAAGGGATTGCTTAAGGTGGTATGTGAGTGGGGGGAAAAATGGGTTGAGGACCATGTCATTGGATCTTATAGGTGCTCTGTGATTAATCAGGGATTACTTAAAGTAAGGGGGGGGGGGGAAAGGTTGAGAACCACTGCCCTAAACCCTTGCTTTCCATCTTGTTTATAGAAAATACACAAAATGTCTCCAACAACTTTGTGTCTTTACTGCAGTATCAGGGTCTGCAGACTTTCCACCTTGTTTATGTTACCCCCTTGAGTTTGGTATTTTTCTTGGTAGCATACCAAAAATTTGGTCCAGTGTGATCTAATTAGCCACAGTCCTGAATTTTAATGCTTCCTTTTGTTGCTCTGACTTTTTTTGAGGACTCTTGCAAAGTTCTTTGGGCTGGGTTTCCCCGCCCCCCCCCCCCCCCACCTTTGTTTAGTGGTGTACAGCGATGACTCTGGCATTTTGATTTACAAATTAGTTACTCTAAAATGCCAGTTTCCTTGCTCGATGCCTTTTTCTCTGTTCAATTAACTATCTGGTTCCCACGGGCAGCGAGAATGCTGAACGACCAAAGGAACTGCTCGCACTCACTATCCAAGACTCTCGTATTCAGGAAACAATATTTATTTATTCATTTGCATATATGAATACTTGTCCTACATATGCCTTGTTTGTCTGTGTGTGTGATGTCTGGTTGTGTGTCTGCATGTTTTGCACCATTGACTGGAAAACGTTGTTTCATCGGGTTGTGCTTGTGCAATCAGAGGACAATAAACTTGACTTTTTTTCTCTTCTTGGGCAAGTTGGATTGCAAATCGGAAAGATGGGTGATTGGAAGACTTTGTCTTTTACTCAAGCTGAATCTACCCCAGGTGTGTGTGTTTGTTTTTTTTCATCGAATTACTATTGCTTTTTAAAATAAAAATGACATTTACTTCTGTAGTGCTGTGGAATCAATTGAAGCAGAATCCTGTGGTAATGTGTAATTGTGGGCAGTTCTGATAGCCCATTTGTGGGATGGATGCCATTAAGTGGGAAACAGCGGTGAAAAGATTTGAGAGGATGTGATGAAGAACAAGCTACATGATAGTCTGGGATTTTCCTTCATGGAGCATTAGGAGTCAGAGTGATGACCTTGGAGGGGAATCAAATTGTGAAGGGCATAGACAAAGTGAAATATCATAATCCTTTTCCCCAATTATGGGATTATAATCAGGGGACATAGTTTTAAGGTGGAAAGTGAAATAAGGAGCAGGAGTCGGTCGTCTGCCCTGTTGAGCCTACTCCGCCAGTCAATGAGATCATGGCTGATCTGATGACAGGCTCATCTCCACCTACCCATATCCCTTAATTCCCCTGCTATGTAAAAATCCATACAGCTTAGCCTTAAATATATTGACTGAGGTCGCCTCCACTGCTTCAATGGGCAGCGAATTCCACAGATTCCCCACCCTCTGGGAAAAGTAGTTCCTCCTCATCTCCGTCCCAAATCTGCCACCCTGAATCTTGAGGCTGTGTTCCCCAGTTCTGGTCTCCCCCACCAATGGAAACAACTTCCCTATCTCAATCTCATCTATGCCTTTCATAAATTTTTTTATGTTTCCATAAGAACCCCTCTCGTTCTTCTAAATGCTTGAGGAGCCTAAGGGGTAACATTTTCTCCATGATTTGTACGTTCTGTGAGCTGCCAGCTGTGGTAGAGCCAAGTATTAGGATAGGAAAGAGAGGTGAATGGGCACTAAGTGCAGGCAAATGGGACCAAGTCCGAGAGGCAACATGGTTGGCAGGGATGAGTGAGACCAAAGAGGCCTGTTACTGTGCGTATTCACTCCATGACATCTCTGGATGTGGAAGGAAACCAGAGCACCTGGACGAAACCCACTTGGTCGTCGAGAAAATAGAGAAACGTACAAAATTATGAAAGGAATAGAGAAGAGAGCACTAGGTAAGTGGCTCCCATTGGTGGAGGAGACTAGAACTAGGGGACATGGCCTCAAATTCCAGGGTAGCAGTTTTAAATTGGAGGTGAGGAGGAGTTGCTTTTCCCAGAGGGTTGTGAATCTGGAATTCACTGCCCATCGAAGCAGTGCAGGCGACCTCAGCAAATATATTTAAGACAAGTTTGAATAATATCTTACAAACAGCTTGATAAATTGGACACCTATACACAAAAATAGGGTAAGCATCTTAGTTCCTGGGGGTGGGATAGTGGTGGATGTAGTGGTAAAGCATATTAATGAATGGCAGTTTTTCCCCCCCTGTTATTAGAGGTCTAAATAGACACATAAGGTTGATATTATTTTGCTGCCAAGTTTGTTTCTATTTTATGGATAAGTTTATGTTTTGTAACTTATGACTACATAACTTTAACACTGACTCAAGGGTTTGGGGAAACTTTTTTTAAAAGAACGCAATAAAATTTAAACATTAAAAAAAAAGACAAGCTTGGATAGATTTTTACATAGTGGGGGAATTAAGGGATATGGGGAAAAGGCAGGTAGGTGGGGGTGAGTCTATCATCTGATCATTGAATGGCAGAGCAGATTTGAGAGGCCAGATGGCTGACTCCTGCTCCTGTTTCTTGTATTCTATTTCACTTCTCACCTTGACCGTCTCCACAGAGAGTACTGGATTCCAGGATTGAATTTGCATTGTTGCTTCTCTGAGGTAACAATTCTACTGGCTGTACTGTTGAGTCACCCAGGGGGTTGGGGCACCTTAGGCCAAAGAAAATGCTGTGATGTTTTTCTTAAATCTCTCCTCAGATGCAAAGAATTTTGTGTTCAGACGTATTTCCCAGTCTGCCACACCATTCTCCATTGCCAGCACCACTACACTGCATCATTCCTCACTGTTGTCTCTCCAAAATGCTTTCAGCCAAAGTGTTTTCTGCTGGGTTGACAACATAAACGAGTGCCTCTCCTACCTCAACAAGGTAAGTTGTGATCACACTAAAGTCACTAGATGCATCTATTGATGTGGGGTGATACAGGCTCTGAAATGAGTGATGGTATAGCTGGATCAAAAAGCCACCAGTCTGACTTGACTGGCTCAGATTTATTGACAGAGTACGTTCATGACTCTTTTGTTGAGTCTGATGGTGGAGGGGGAGCAGCTGTTCCTGAACCTGGTGGTGCGAGTCTTGTGGCACCTGCACCTCTTTACTGATGGCAGCAGCGAGAACAGAGCGTGTGCCGGGGGCTGTGGATCCTTGATGATTGCTGCTGCTCTCCGATAGCAGCGTTCCCTGTAGATGTTCTCGATGGTGGGGAGGGTTTTTCCTGTGATGTCCCAGGCTGTGTCCACTCCCTTTGGGAGGGCTTTACATTCATGGGTATCAGTGTCCCTGTAATAGATTGTGATGCAGCCGATCAGCACAATTTCTACCACATATAGAAATTTTCCAGGGTTTCCGATGTCATACCAAAACTCCCATCACCGCTATTTTCCATTAATAAACTCAATCATGAACTCATTTAAGGACTCTTACTTTTGCATTTTATTGATTTTTTTTCTCTCTAATGCACATTCAGTTTGTTTACATGTGTACGTTTATTTCTGCCTCACCTGCAGGGAAAAGAATCTCAGGATTGTAGGTGATGTCATGTATGGACTCTGGTAATAAATCTGAAATCTGTAGCGCAAGGGGGAAAAAATGTGATATTTCAATAGCGCCAACAGATCTTGGTGGTCCCAGAGCACGAACAAGTTCAAGAGCCTGATGAAAGTTGGATTTAAAAACTGTCTTTGAACTTTGAGGAGCTGCATTTTGGTCTTGTGCCTGAAGGTGGCAGCAAGACTAACTTTAGGCTGAACATAGTAATGAGGACCTTTTTAATGAATCGCAACTAATTATCACCAAGATTAGGGCACAGACTCTTGGCTAAGTCATCCAAGTTGGTACTTGAGATAGTCCAGTGGGTCAATTTTCACTCTACACCTTTCCTATCCATGTACCTGTTATAAAGACACCTAGGTGTTGTGATTGCTGCCACCTCTACGGCTTTTTCTTAGTTTCAGATACCCACCTCCCTCTGGGTGAAATAATTGCCCTTCGGGTCTCCTTTAAATCTTTCACCTTTACCTTATGCCCTCTTGATGAGTTTTGGATTCCTCTATGGAGGAGGAAAAAACTGTCACCGTCCGTTATCGCTGACCCTCAGCCATTGAGTGATAGTTCTTGGGAGTGCACATTTAAAGTTGCTAATTTGGGGTGGATGACGAATTGTATTTAGAAAAAGTTGTCCAGGCAACTCGTCCAAGCATAACTGTGAAGTTCATAGATCTTTTTTATTTTAATATTTTGAATTGAAGTCTCTAGATCAAAATATTTGATTCTGACAGTCAAATGTAATCGAAGTTGTGGAAGAGTCACTTAGTGTCCCTTCTACTCCAATTCTGAGTTGATGATGCTTTTTTTTTCTTTTCTTAATTATTATTTATTTATTTATCTATCTATCTATCTATTTATTTAAAAAATATTTTTCACACTATGAACCATATTGACCAAAATACACATAAACATTTCCCTCTTGAATATACACAGTGTCATTTTCTCCCCTTTCCCCCCCTCCCTTCCATCCCTCCTTCCCACCCCTCTTCCCACCCACTAAATGTTCAACATATACAATCATCAACAATAAACAAGAAGATTGTGTCATCTACTTTTACACACTGGATCAGTTCATTTCGTCTTCTCATTCTGTCATTTTAGGTGGTGGAGGTCCACAGTAGGACCTCTCTGTTGTGTTCCATGTATGGTTCCCAAATTTGTTCGAATACTGTGACATTTTTTAAATAATATGTTATTTTTTCCAATAGAATACACTTATTCATTTCTATGTACCATTTCTGTATTCTCAGGCTCTCTTCTGATTTCCGGGTTGACATTATACATTTTTTTGCTACAGCTAAGGCTATCATAATAAATCTTTTTTGTGCTTCATCCAAATCAAGTCCAAGTTCTTTACCTCTTGTATTACTTAGAAGAAAGATCTCTGGATTTTTTAGTATGTTGCTTTTTGTGATTTTCTTTAATATCTGATTTAGATCTTCCCAAAACTTTTCAACTTTCTCACATGCCCAAATTGCATGAACTGTTGTTCCCGTTTCCTTCTTGCAGTGAAAACATGTATCTGATACTGTTGGGTCCCATTTATTTAACTTTTGGGGCGTGGTGTATAGCCTGTATATCCAATTATATTGTGTCATGCGTAACCCCATGTTTATTGTATTTCTCATAGTTGCAGAGCATAGGTCCGAGTTGATGATTCTTGACCCAAGTTTCTTTTATCTATATGCTGCTTATCTTGGGAAATCTGCTGGTCTTAAGCAGTTCTGTCTTGTTGGACGATAAACCACACCTCGCAATGTTACCACCTTTGCTAGCCATGCTTTAAGTATGCTTAAAGTTAAATCTTTTATTGTCACATAATAATACATTAAAATGTAATATACTTGATATACTTCTACTGCCGTAATACAAACTAAGAATCACCATGAGCATTGCCTGACCACCCGAGCAAAAGAGAGTCCCTCCAGAGGCATTGAGTGTCCATGGATTGTCCTCCTCGCTCCTGCAGCCACACAGACTCTTTTTCAAACTATTGGCAACCAGGCCCAGATCCAAACTCTGATGCAATCAGTAAGCCTTCAGGGGCCCTTCTTGCACCCTCTTGAATCCTGGTTCAGATTTAAGTTAGCCAGCTTTCTGCAGCCTGTGTGTGTCCCCTCACTGAAACATCCCATGTCCAAAGTGGCTCCTTCTGCCGCTGAGCTCCTTGGTGGTCTGCTACCGTGGTCACCTTCCCTGTGGGGATCAGAGAAGACTTACTAGAATGATACCAGGAATGAAAGGGTTAGTGTATGAATAACTTTTGTCTGCTCTTGAGATCTACTCATTGAAGTACAGAAGGATGAGCGGAGACCTCAGAGAGGCATTTCGAATGCTGAAAGGGCTTGTTAACGTAGATCAATGTAAAGTGTATGGCAACTAATGTGAGTGCAGCACGATTTATTAGTTTTTGCAAAGTGGGTCGTCTGTTACACGAAAAGACCTGTTGTAATTGACAACAGGGGCTTTTGGCAAGAAAGCCCATACGCAGATGGTTTATTTGGTTTAACTTCCCATTCTACAGCCCGTTCGTGACTATATACATGACCTGTAATCTGCTGACTTCAGCAAAACATCTATCATGAGTTTCGAGAACAGCATGGCCTTGGTTCTCGCATCCTGCAGCTGAACTACTAAAAGAAAACGATTTTTTAACAGACTCTAGTATTTCCGCATGAAAGATATTCTTTAAGTCTTTCCTTGCTGATGAAATTTATAGAAGTAAAAGAAGCAAATAAAGTAAATCTTTACAATCTATGCTATAATCTATCAGGCCAGATAGAGTAGATGTGGCAGGGATGTTTCCCATGGTAGGGGATTCTAGGACAAGGGGGTATAACTTCAGGATAAAAGGGTATAAATTTAAAGCAGAGACTCGGAAAAATTACTTGTCTGTTGAACTTGTTGCCACAGGTGGCTGTGGAAGCGTTGACAGGTATTTGATTAGTTAAGGCATCAAGGGTTACAGGGAGAAAGCCGGGGTGGGGGGGGAGGGGTGGGACTGAGTGGGAGGATGGGTCAGCTCATGATTAGAATCAGACTCTATGGGCTTAATTCTGCTCCTATTACCTTGTGATCTTGTGTGAATGTGGGAAAACAAATTAACCATTTACCAATGAAACTATCTAACAACAGATTTAAAAAAAACATAACTGCAGTAGTATGGGCTACTGCTTCTCAAATTCCAGCAAATAGGGATTGCAGCCAGTGGTGGGATTGGGGCTGTGGCAATAATGCAGCCTAGGAATGGAAAGGTTTGGTAGAATTGATGCAGGGAATGGGGGCATGGTGACTTAATCGTGGAAAAGATGAGAGCGCTTGCCTTGAAGCAGCGAAAATTGAAAGTCTTCAAATCGCCCAGGATGCGTGCAAAGAAAACAAGGGATCTCCTTTTTTTAAATTTTTAAAAATTTTTCACACAATGAACCATACTGACCAAAATACACACAAACATTTCCCTCTTGAATATACACAGTCATTTTCTCCTCTTTTCCCCCCTCCCTTCCCTCCCTCCTTCACCCCCTCCCCACCAACTCAACATTCAACATATATGATACATTAAACCCATTAAACAATGTCATCACACAATGAAAATAAACAAGAAATTTGTGTCATCTACTTTTACACACTGGGTCAGTTCATTTCGTCGTCTTCTCCTTCTGTCATTTCAGGTGGTGGAGGTAGGACTTCTCTGTTGTGTTCCATGTACAGTTCCCAAATTTGTTCGAATACTGTGATGTTATTTCTTAAATTATATGTTATTTTTTTCCAATGAAATACATTTATTAATTTCTATGTACCATTGCTGTATTCTCAGGCTATCTTCTAATTTCCAGGTTGACATAATACATTTTTTTGCTACAGCTAAGGCTATCATCATAAATCTTTTTTGTGCTCCATCCAAATCGAGTCCAAGTTCTTTACTTCTTGTATTACTTAGAAGAAAGATCTCTGGATTTTTTAGTATGTTGCTTTTTGTGATTTTATTTAATACCTGATTTAGATCTTCCCAAAACTTTTCCACTTACAGATATTGTCCGTTGTTCGTCTTTTCTTAATAAATCCAGTTTGATCTAGTTTTACTATTTTTGGTACACAGTCGGCCAATCTGTTTGCTAATAGTTTAGCTATTATCTTATAATCTGTGTTAAGTAGAGATATTGGTCTATACAATGCTGGTGTTAGTGGATCTTTCCCTGTCTTTGGTATTACTGTAGTTATTGCTGTTTTGTATGAATCTGGCATGTTTTATGTTTCTTCAGTCTGGTTCATTACTTCCAGGAGAGGAGGAATTAATAAGTCTTTAAATGTTTTATAGAATTCTATTGGGAGTCCGTCCTCTCCCGGCATTTTATTGTTCGGTAGTCTTTTTAATATATCCTACATTTCCTCTATTTCAAATGATGTTATTAATTTATTTTGCTCCTCTTGCAGTTTCGGTAGTTCAATTTTAGCTAGAAACTCATCTATTTTGTCTTCTTTCCCTTCATTCTCAGTTCGATATAATTGCTTGTAGAATTCCTTGAAGTTTTTATTAATCTCCATTGGGTTATATGTAATTTGTTTGTCCTTTTTCCTTGATGCCAATACCATTCTTTTAGTTTGTTCTGTCTTAAGCTGCCAAGCTAGTATTTTGTGCGTTTTTTCTCCTAGCTCATAATACTTCTGTTTTGTCTTCATTATGTTCTTCTCCACCTTGTATGTTTGTAGTGTTTCATATTTTATTTTTTTGTCCACCAATTCTCTTCTTTTTGTTGTATCTTCCCTTGTTGCTAATTCTTTTTCTGTACTTGCTATTTCCCTTTCTAGCTGTTCTACTTCCCGATTGTAGTCCTTCTTCATCTTAGTTACATAACTTATTATCTGCCCTCTGATGAACGCTTTCATTGTATCCCATAGTATAAATTTATCTTTTGCTGATTCCGTATTTATTTCAAAGTACATTTTAATTTGTTGCTCAGTGAATTCTCTAAAATCCTGTTTTTTAAGTAGCATGGAGTTTAATCTCCATCTATATGTTCTCGGTGGGATGTCCTCCAGCTCTATTGCTAATAACAGGGGTGAGTGATCCGATAACAATCTAGCTTTATATTCCGTTTTTCTAACTCTCCCTTGGATGTGGGCTGACAACAGGAACAGGTCTATCCTTGAGTATGTTTTATGTCTACCCGAATAATATGAGTATTCCTTCTCTTTTGGGTGTTGTCTCCCCCATATATCCAAAAGTTGCATTTCCTGCATCGATTTAACCATAAATTTGGTTACTTTGTTCTTTCTGCTAGTCTTTTTTTCCAGTTTTATCCATCTTTGAGTCCAAATTAAGGTTAAAATCCCCTCCTATCAGTATATTCCCCTGCGTATCTGCAATCTTCAAAAAGATATCTTGCATAAATTTTTGATCCTCTTCATTAGGTGCATATATATTGAGCAAATTCCAAAATTCTGAATATATCTGACACTTTATCATTACATACCTCCCTGCTGGATCTATTATTTCCTCCTCTATTTTGATTGGTACATTTTTATTGATTAATATAGCTACTCCTCTGGCTTTTGAATTATATGATGCTGCTGTTACATGTCCTATCCAATCTCTCTTTAATTTCTTGTATTCCACTTCAGTTAGATGTGTTTCTCGTACGAATGCTATATCAATTTTTTCTTTCTTCAGTAAATTTAAGAGCCTCTTCCTTTTGATTTGGTTATGTATTCCGTTAATATTTATCGTCATATAGTTCAACATGGCCATTTCATACTTTCTTTACCTCTCATTTCCACTTCCTCATCACCACCTTTCCTCCTTATCCATTTCTGCTTTCTTTTTTTGAACACACTGTAAGACAACACTTCTAAAACATAAAATATTTCCACTATTCCCACATCTAAAATTCCCTTAACCCCAAATGTCCCCCCCCTCTCTGAGTTGCCCCTTGTCCCTTGCCGGGCAACCACAACTAACAAGGGATCTCCTTGATGGAATGACTGGGGTGGGGGAGAAATGTAAGGTGACGTGAAGATAAAAACTACTTGTTTCCTTGTAGTAAGTTGGATATGTTTTCTGTAAGAAAGGTGAAGTATAATTTGACCCACTCATAATTGAATAACAAAGAGAAAAATGTTTTGTGTACTTGTTTTCTCCTCCCTTCCCACCAATTGCCCCCTGTGACTGCAGAAGATACTCCACATGCCCATATATTCTCCCACACCACCATTTGGTGTTCCAAAAGGTCCTTCCAAACAAAGCAACACTTGCGAATCTGCAGGGTTATCCTACTGCATCCTATCTTAGAAAAGGCGTGATGTTGTTGGAGAGGGTGCAGAGGAGATTTACTGGGACGATTCCTGGAATGCAGGAGCTGGCGTATGGGGAGCGTTTGACAACTCTTGGGTTGTATTTGTTGGAGTATAGGAGAATGGAGGAGGGGGGAGGAAATCTCATGGAGACATTTCAAATATTGAAAGGTTTTGACAGAGTGAATGCGGGTAAAATGTTTCCCTTGTTGGGTGAATCGAGGACAAGGGGTCGTAGTCTTAAAATTAGTTATCCAATTAAAACAGAGAGGAGGAAGAACTTTTTTTTAGTCAGAGGGTCGTGGATCTGTGGAAGGCCAGATCGCTGGGAGTATCTGAACAGGAAATGGACAAGTATCTCATTAATAAGGGTATCAAGGGATGTATGAGGAAAAGGCTGGAAATTGGAACTCGGTGTGGGCACAATTCAGCTTGGTGTAAAGGCACGGAACAGACTTGATGGACATAGTGGCCTGCTTCTGCTCCTTTCACTTGTGATCCAGTGCTCCCATTGTGGTCTCCTCTACAACGGAGAGACTGGACATAGACGGGGGCATCGCTACGGCTCTGTCTGCTGTAATAGTGGGAATTTCCCAGTGGCCACCCATTTCAATTCCCACACTGGCATGTATTACAAGCCCAGATGACCCATAAACCCAGCAGCAATAGATGTTCACCAATACAAAGGGTTACTTAAACAAAAGTTGTTTTTAATTATCTTTAAACATGAAAACAGAATCACACTTTAACTTAAATGACCTAACTTAACCCCCTTCTAAGCACACGTATGTGTGTGTGTAAGTTCAGAAAAGTTTTTTGGTTCACAGTCCAATCTCACTTCTCATTCTTCGGAGTTCACTGGTTGCAGGCAATTTTTAAACTGTGCACAGAATTTAACATGTTGAAAGTTCACCAGGCTTTGGTGCTTGAAAGGTAAATGGTTACAGCTCAGGAAGGTTCTTGTAGATTTTCAGAGAGGGATTTGTTGTTTCAAGACATCCACAACTATGTACTTCCATCAGCCACTTCAGTGTCTTGCTGATGCAACACTGTCAGGGTTCTCCAGATGATAAACTCTTTCTTTCAGGTCACCGCAGAGTTCCTTTTTGTTTCTCCTATTTCAAGTGAAACATTAGACAGCTAGTCCTCTCCTCTTGCATGAACCACAAGGGCTTTGACCTGGCCATCTTCCAAACTGGGACTTCTTGCCAGCTTGTCCTGTTCCACTCCCAGCTACTTTTGCTGGCTGCAACACTGTACAACACTGTAGAAGTGATTTCTCTCTCTCTCTCTCTCTCTCTCTCTCTCTCTCTCTCTCTCTCTCTCTCTCTCTCTCTCTCTGCTTCTCTGCTTGCAAAACCACATGACCCTCTTAGAACAGCTCCAGACAATCTGCAGCTCCAACCAGATCTTTCATCTGTTGCCTTTTGTAAACAACAGTCCATTAGTGAAGTCGCTTGAACACTTTGCAAAGCTCTTGCAAAAGCTGTGGAGCCAATATATCTAGCATTAGCAGAACTCCAGTATTACAAATAAGATCTGTTTTAAAGTGTTTGTATATAACCTACTCTAACAAACCTGCCCCAATTTATCTCCCAGAAACATATACTCTGTCACACGTGTATGTCCATGGTCCCAGACACTGTCAAACCATGGCCACCAAATTGGAGGAACAGTACTTCCAACCAGACAACATTAACATTGACCTCTCTGGTTTCTGTTAACTGTTTCCCTCTCTCCACATCTCATTCCTTTTCCACCTACCACTTCTGAGGCTTTTTCCTCTTCTGTCCTCCCACCCTCCTCTTCCTATGGCCTCTTTGCCTGTTAGCCCATGCTCCTTCCCCTACCCTTTCTTTTCGCTCCTCTCCACCTGAGTTTTTGTTCATACCTTGACAAAGGACTTGAGCCCAAAATGTTGGTTATATATCTTCTATTCCTATGAATGCTGTATATCCTCCTGAGTTCTCCAACACTTTAGTGTTGAAATGGAGGGGATTGGGAGGGAGCGGCTGGGGTCGAGAGGTCAGTGCGCGATTCCTCCCACCCTCTTCGGCTCCATCCACCGGTGCAGGTCTATCTGTCAGCGCAGAGCAGGAGGCACAAGGCTGGGTGTCCCAATGTGTGTCTGCCCCTGCAGACTTCCTTGTTTAACTTGTTTTCTTCTCTTTCCACTGTCATTTCACGATCAGCTATTTTTAAATTAAAAATTTAAAATTAATTTTTAAATTAAAATTTTCAAATTTTTAAAATCTAATTATTTTTTAAATTAATTTTAAAAATATTTTTAAATTAAATTATTATTTTAAAATCAAATTCTTTTTAAAAATTTGTAAAAATATATTTTTTAAAAATTAGACAATTCGGCCCTACGAGTCTGTGCCGCCCAAATTACTCCCCATTAGCCGATACATTTTTGAAGGACGGGAGGAAAGCTGAGCCCCGGAGAAAACCCACATGGAGAATGTACAAACTCCTGGCAGATAGCAGGGAATTCTACCCCAGCTCTGGTAACCACTTCCTTTACCCCCTCCTCCACCAAAAAAAATGTCCTCGCTGACCTGAGTTTTCCAAAGCTTATCAGCACAGCAGCCTTGGTCTTTGACCCTCTCCCTTCCCCCATCCTCTTTGCAACTTTAATTTGTTTTCTCTCTTTCTCATTGACTAAAATTTTAGTCCTGCTTCTCAGAATATTTTCAGAGTGAGAAGGGGCAGTTGAAGTTTATAAAATTTTGCAGAGAAGATGCAGGAAAGACTGATCCGGTGGTGGGAAAGTCCACCATCAAAGGTCACAAACTAATGACACTGAGCAGGCCATTCTGTACTGCATCGAGGATAAAGATACTCAGTGGAGAACCTGTGTAATTCCCTGCCATAGAAGGTGAGACAGTCAGACGATTCGGTGCATTTAAGGGGGGGGGGTGGGGAGGGTGAAATTCAATAGAAAACTAATGGTTAAAGAGATGAAGGGAGATGGGGAGAATTGCCAGCAACTGAAGTTAGAAATTTTAAAAATTAAATGCACGGTAACAGGCCCTTCAGCTTTTGCTCCCGCTATTGCCGCAGATGGAGCCGAGGTGCTCGGTGAGGCGATGCCCCCATCTGCTTCTGTAGAGGAGACTGTAGCGGATGCAGTAGATGAAGTGTTGCTTCGCTTGGAAGGACTGTTTGCGGGCCCAAATGGTGGCGAGGGAGGAGGAGTGGGCGCAAGTGGAGCATCTTCTGCGGTCACGGGTAGGCTGCAAGTCCGTGCTGCCCAAATACCCCAATCAATCTACAACCCCTTGTGTTTTTGAAGAGTGGGAGGGAACCGAAGCACCTGGAGGAAACCCAGGCAGATGTGGGGAGAGCGTACAAACTCCCTACAGGCAGTGCCGGATTTGAACCCGGGTCGCTAGTGCCGTAACAATGTTACACCAACTGCTACGCTAGCCAAGCCCTTGAAATGCAAAGCAAAAAATGAAAACTGAAAATGCTGTGAAGAGAGAAAAAAATGAGTGTTTCAGGTCCCAGATGTTTTATCATAACTCAAAGGTTAGCTATGAGTGTTTGAACTTCTGATGTTAGATCTTTTCCTGCTGTGATGAAAGGGAACTGACCTGAAATGTTAATTCAGTTTCTAAATGTTTAAATTTGGACATGCAGCATGGTAACAAGTCCTTCCGGCCCACGAGCCCTTACTGCCCAGTTATGCCCAATTGACCTACAACCCTCCCCCCGGTACGTTTTGTAGGGTGGGGGAAAATTGGAGCACCTCGTGGAAGTCCACGCAGACATGGGGGGAACCTCCAAACTCCTTGCAAATGGCGCAAGATTCGAACCCGAGTCACCAGTGCTGTAATAGCATTGCCTGAACTGCTACACTAACTGTCCTGACCACATAAACTGTTTCCTGCTTCTGTATCATTTCAAATGGAATTGACTGTCCTTTAAACGTTCCAGGAGCTGAACACCTTGGGACTGCCACCTCTGTACACTGACAATAGTTTTGAGGAGCGCCCTGCCTCAAACCTTAACCTTGTGGCCCTGATAAATTGCCTGCACTACATGCTGCAGCTCCATCGGAA
Organism: Narcine bancroftii; assembly: GCF_036971445.1. Taxonomy (NCBI): domain Eukaryota; kingdom Metazoa; phylum Chordata; class Chondrichthyes; order Torpediniformes; family Narcinidae; genus Narcine; species Narcine bancroftii. The sequence goes on from NC_091471.1 coordinate 246,219,942, forward strand.
GAACGTGGCCCGGATGGATGAGCTACAGTCGGCGCACTTTAAGTCGTTCAGTGAACAGGATTGCTTGAGAAACAGCCAGTTAAATTTGCAAGTGAGTTGCCATTGGCTCTGGGGCTTGGTGATGTCATGGGTTGCACTTAATGTGGAGACAGACAACTAAGTACCCGGACTGCTGTCCTCTGTGGGCCACAGAAGTGGTCCGGGGTTGGTTAACTCCTCCGTCTATCCAAGGAGCAGTGAAATTTGTTCAGATGGTGCGATCACGAATCCAGTCTTTTTCCCATTATGTGCTAACGACGGACACCCTTATTATTGGCCCCTTGGAGATGAAATGCTTCAAAAATAACTCCTGCGTTTTTTAAAAATTGCCTTCCACCTGCAGAGTGTTGCAAGCTGTTATGGAACAGCCCCTTCAGCCCAACCAAGCTAATTGTTTGACCCATATCCCTCCAAGCTTTTCCTATTCGACTGAATGTCTTTTGAATGTTACAATTGTTTCTTCTTCTATCTCCTCTTCTGGCATCTTGCGCAATATACCCACCACCCTCTGTGTGAAGAAAATGCCTTTTGGGTCCCTTTTTAAATCTGTGCCCTCGAGTTCTACATTCCTCTATAGCGGGTGGGTAGGTAAAAGAGTATCACCATTTACCTTATCCATGCCTCTTACTGTTAATAATTGGAAAATTCAGCAGCTAATTTGGGCACATTGATCTCCTGTCAGTAATGGAGTAGGGATAAAGGTTATTCATTCCTGACTTCAGTGTGGTGGGCGCACTTGTGTCCACCTGGAAGAGATAAGAGATCTGAGGTTTCACACAATCTGTTAGGACTAAAAGCAGCAGAGAGGATCACTGGGGTTGCCTTCGCACCCCTCCCCCCAACGAGATTTACTGGGATAATTGTTTAAAGAGGGTTCACAAAATCATTGAAGACATAACATAACAATTACAGCACGGAAACAGGCCATTAGGCCCTTCTAGTCCGCACCGAACCAAACACCCCTTTCTAGTCCCACCTCCCTGCACAATGCCCATAATCTCTCCCTATATTCTAGATGCTTAAACCCAGGTAACATTCTGGTAAACCTTCTCTGCACTCTCTCCACTCTGTTTATATCCTTCCTATAATTAGGCGAGCAGAACTGCACACAGAACTCCAAATTAGGCCGCACCAACGTCTTATACAATCTCAACATCACCTCCCAACTCCTATATTCCATGCAATGATTGATAAAGGCCAGCATACTAAAAGCCTTTTTCACCACCCTATTCACGTGAGTTTCTACCTTCAGGGAACGATGTACCGTTACTCCTAAATCTTTTTGCTCTTCTGTATTCATCAATGCTCTCCCATTTACCACGTATGTCCTATTCTGATTCTTCTTACCAAAATGAAGCACCTCACACTTATCAGCATTAAATTCCATCTGCCATTTTTCAGCCCATTTTTCTAAGCAGCCCAAATCCCTCTGCAATCCTTGAAAACCTTCTTCATTATCCACTATTCCACCTATCTTAGTATCGTCTGCATATTTACTAATCCAATTCACCACCCCATCATCTAGATCATTAATGTATATAACGAACAACAATGGGCCCAATACAGATCCTTGAGGCACACCACTGGTCACCGGCCTCCAACCTGACAGACAATTATCCACTACCACTCTCTGGCCTCTCCCTTTCAGCCAATGTTCAATCCATTTGACTATCTCAAAATTTATACCTAAAGACTGCACCTTCCTAACTAACCTTCCATGTGGTACCTTATCGAAGGCCTTACTGACGACAACTTCCACTGCGCTACCCTCATCCACATTCCTAGTCACCTTTTCAAAAAATTCAATCAGATTGGTCAAACATGACCTTCCTCCCACAAATCCATGTTGAATGCTCCTGATCAGACCCTGTCTATCCAGATGTTTATAAGTACTATCTCCAAGAATTTTCTCCATTAATTTACCTACCACAGACGTCAAACTTACAGGCCGATAGATGCCAGGCTTCCTCCTTGAACCCTTTTTAAATAACGGAACCACATGCGCAATGTGCCAATCCTCCGGCACTATCCCCATATCTAATGACATTTGGAAAATTACCGCCAGAGCCTCTGCTATTTCCTCCTTCACTTCTCTCAATGTCCTGGGGAAGATCCCGTCTGGTCCCAGAGACTTATCCACCTTTATATTCTTCAAAAGCCCTAAAACTACACCTTTTGTAATCTCTTTATTCCCCATATTTACTCAATTTGCTTTTTTTATCTCACATCTCCCAATATCCTTCTCCTTAGTGAACACCGAAGAAAAGAAACTGTTCAATATCTCCCCCATTTCTCTAGGCTCCACACACAGTTTTCCGCTCTGATTTTCTAAGGGACCAATTTTGTCTCTAGCTTTCCTTTTACCATTAACATATTTGTAGAACTCTTTTGGATTAGTTTTCACCCTGCTTGCCATAGTTTCCTCGTACCTTCTTTTAGCTTTCCTAATTCCTCTCTTAAGATTCCTCTTACATTCAATGTATCTTTCAAACATCTCCTTAACTCCATGCTTCTTATATCTAATGTACGCCTCCCTTTTTCTTCGAACCAAGTTTCCAATATTCCTTGAAAACCACGGCTCTCTCAAACCTTTTGCCCCTCCTTTTAACCTAACAGGAACATAAAGCTTTTGCACTCTCAAAATCTGATCTTTAAAAGACTTCCATCTCTCTACTACATCCTGCCCATAAAACAAATTGTCCCAATGCACACCCTGCAAGTCCTTTCGCATCTCCTCAAATCTAGCTTTTCCCCAATCAAAAACCTCAACCCTTGGCCCTGACTTCTCTCTTTCCATAATGACAGTTGTCAATGTCTACTATTCCCCAGACAGCATCTTCCAGCTACTCCCATCAGGAAAAAGATATGGAAGTATCAGAGCCAGAACCACCAGGTTGAGGAACAGTTTCTTCCCACAGGCAGTGAGATTGCTAGATGACAGCTAAAACAATTCTCCATGTCTCCACTATTTACTAAGAATATTTTTTTTAATGTTACGAGCCCAGAGGACCCCAAAACCCAGCAGCAATAGATATTCACCAAGACAAATGGTTACTTAAACAGAAGTTGCTTTTAATTATCTTTAAACATGAAAACAGAATCACACTTTAACTTATCACTATTGACTGAACTAACCTAACTTAACCCCCTTCTCATTCTAAGCGCACGTGTAGGTAATGTGTATGCAAGTTCAGAAAAGATCTTTGGTTCACAGTCCAATCTCACTTCTCATTCCTCCAAGTTCACCGGTTGCAGGCCATTCTTATACTGTACACAGAATTGAACATGTATAAAGTTTACCAGACTTTGGTGCTCGAAAGGTAAATGGTTACCGCTCAGGAAGGTTCTTGTTGGTTTTCAGAGAGAGATGCGTTGTTCCAGGACATCCACAACTGATGTACTTCCATCAGTCACCTCAGTGTCTTTTTGACAAAACTTGCCCTGTCATGGATCTAGATGATAACTTCTTTCTTTCCGAGTTCCTTTCTGTTTCTCTTATTCCAAGTGAAACATTAGACAGCCAGCCTTCTCCTCTTGCATGGACCACAAGGGCTTCGAACAGACTGTCTTCCAAAAGCTTGTCAGCTTGTCCTTTTTCAGTCCCAGCAACTTCTGCTGGCTGACACTGTCAAGTGATCTTTGCTTCTCTCTCTCTCTCACACGCACTCTGATAGAAAACCTGTTTGACTCTCTCTGCTTACAAAACCACATGACCCTCTTACACCAGCAAATTCTCTTTTCAGACAGCCGCGGCTCCAGTCTGCTCTTCCATCTGTGGCCTTGATAAACAGAATCCATTAGTGATGTCTCTTGAGCACTTTTCAAAGCTCTTGCAAAAAGGTGTCAGAAGCCACTACGTCTCCAGTATTTCAAATAAGATCTATTTTAAAGTGTTTGCATGTTTGAATGTTTCCCAATTTATTTCCCCAAAACATTTCTATATACTCTGTCAGAAAAAATGTGCCTATTACACTGTGCACATTTATGTGTGTTATGTCCTGACAAGTGTTTTGTGTAGTTCAGCACCATGGAGCAGAGAACTCTTTCATCGGATTGTACTGGTACCATCGGATCACAAGTAAACTTGGACTTTGCACTCCATTCCCTGCTGTGGGTTCTGAAGCCAGAGCCTGGATAGATGGGAGGGCAACCAAGTCAACCAGAGATTGGGAATCTGAGCCTTCCTCCCCCATTGAGAGATGCGCTGTGACAGCCCAAACCCAAGCCCAGTGGACATCATTGTCCTGGAGGCAGTTTCAGGGGCGGGAGGCTGAAAAAGGATCATTTTTATGCCCTCAAACCAATGTTAATTCTCTTCACTCCCATTAGGAACGGGTAGAAACTTTGGAGCAAGAACTTGCTACACTGCGAGCAAAGGAAGAGCAAGCACAGAAAAGTGTCCGCAATATGAATGGTCTCCTAAAGAGTCAGAAGGAAGAGGTAAGAATTTTAATTACATTCCCTTAACAACACGGTAGAAGCTGTTGTTTACTTTCCCTTTACATTTGATCTTCCGAAGCGCAACATCTCCCACTTGTCTGGATTAAACTTGCTTTGCTGTTTCCTATGTCAGTCTTCGCTATCCACAGCTTCAATTTCTGTGTCATCTGCCCCACAGCCCATCTACATTTGTGTTCAATTTGGAAAATATTTCACCACAAAGCAGAACTCCACTAGTCACAGGCCACCAGTCGGAGACTCTCTGCGTCTTCACATGGTGAAACATCTCCAGGAATAGTCGAGTAACATTTGCTGTTGAAGCAGAACAAATATTTTGTCAGGTTGCAGATTAGAAAATAAGGCAAAAAGTATGTAGTGAAACCACAAAAGCTGGAGGAACCCAGCAGTTCTTGCCGCATCCCCAGGAGGTTAAGATGTTTTGTGCTTGAGCCTTTCTTCAAGGTTTGAGTAAAAGGTAGACAGGTGTCTGAAGTAAAAGGCTGGGGAGAAAGAAGGGGCAGGGGGAGGAGCCCAGACCAATGGACAAAAGGTGTTAATTGGACATGGATAAGAGGACAGATGAGGAAAAAGGTAAGAGTTGATTGGGGGAAGGAAAACAAATGCTGGAGGAACTCAGTAGAAAAACTATTTAGTTTTGATAGAGGGGTGCTAATAAGCTCTGGATTGATTCAAGAAAATGTGATATGACACATTTAGTCTGCTGTAAGGCAGACAAAGTTTCGCCATCAGCAGAACTTGCCCTTTCAGTCAGAGAAAGAGTCCCTTCAGAATCCCAGCCGGTGTGCCCGCAATCGCACAGCCTTCATTCCAGACCGTCAACGACCTGAGCTCCACGTTCCAAACCTCTGACGTGAGCAGGCAGCAAAGGAACAATGTTCTGGGGGTAGTGATTATGGTTGCCTTGATTCAGGTGGTGAAGCTCCAGAGCGTCATCACAAGCCGGGGTGCTCAACATGGCCATGACCTGAAGCGGAAGGAGCAGGAGCTGAGCAAGCTGAAGGAGAAGATGCATCAGCACCTGTCGGACAAAAGGGACAAAAGGATGGGTAAGTGTTTCCTGGCAATGGGTGGACTCGCCGCCAGACCACCCTTCGTATCCTGACCAGCAGCTAACCATTCACCATTTGCAGACAATCGCAGGCGCTCTACATGGAATGTAACCAACAGTGATTATTTCAGGCTGCTAATTTTACATTGAATCAAATCAGGCAGTATCCATGTGGAGGCAGTTCACTGTTGTTTCTGTGACATGGCATAATTTTTATAAATTTACAAATATAGCGCTGTCCCAGGCACCTCCTGCCCAGGAGCCCATGCCGCCCTAATTACACCCATGTCACCAATTAACTGTCCATCTTTGGAATGTGGGAGAAACACCTCAGCTGATTTCAGTCACAGTCCTGTTTTTGCGCAGTTTTGACTCTGAGGTTCGCGCCCAGTAAAGAGTGGCTATCTTCACTGTGTGATTCCGAGAGGGTAACCAAGCTGAGAAGACACAATAACAAAAAAAAGGAGTAGGCCGTCAAGCCTACTCCGCCATTCAGTGAGATCATTGGCCAATCTGATGATGGGCTCATCTCCACCTACCTGACTTTTCCCCATATCTCTTAATTTTCATACTTTGTAAAAATCTATCCAACCTGGTCGGAAATATATTTACTGAGGTCGCTTCCATTGCTTCAATGGGCAGCAAATTCCACAGATTCACCACCCTTTGGGAAAAGCAGTTCCTCCTCACCTCCATCCTAAACCTACTACCCTGAATCTTGAGGCTGTGTCCTCTAGTTCTGGTCTCCCCCACCAATGGAAACAACTTGCCAACCGCTATCTTATCTATGCCTTTCATAATTTTGCATCTTTCTATAAGATCCCCTCCCATTCTAAATTCCAGCCAGTACAGTCCCAGGTGACTCCATCTCTCCTCGTAGGCCAACCCCCCCCCCCCCCCCCCCCCCACATCTCTGCAATCAACCTGGTGAACCTCTTCTGCACCACCTCCAAAGCCAATACATCTTCCTCAAGTAAAGAGAACAGAACTGTACTCTAAATGTGGCCTCACCAGTAGCTTGAACGGTTGCAGCTTAGCCTCCCTGCTCTTAAATTCAATCCCTCTGGAGCAGTGGTTCTCAACCTTCCCTTCCCACTCACATCCCACCTTAAGCAATCTCTTACTAATCACAGAGCACCTATGGCATAGGAGATACTTCAAGTGGTATGTGAGTAGAAAAGAAAAAGTTGAGAACCACTGCTCTAGCAATGAAGGCCAACATTCCATTTACCTTCTAGATAGCCTGCTGTTCCTGCAAACCAACCTTTTGTGATTCATGCACAAGCACTCCCAAGTCCTTCTGCATGGCAGCATGCTGGAGAGGAGATGACCTGTTTTTAAAATATAAGATGTTTAGACTATCCTCCATGTACTGTGGCCAAATTACATTCGTGCTATCGCTCCCAGGGGAAGTTTAATTGTCTGAACTGCAGACAGTTTGAATCCGACCCCATTCCAAAGCTGCTCTACACAAAGAACGACCATAAATCTAAATTTACGAGGTGTGTGCAAAATTATTTTCCGAACTGCTCCTCGCACAATGAATTTTTAGTCTTTCTGTTTGTACAGAAGTGCTGTGAATTATGGTTGTCCATTGAAATCATTAGAAAGAAAGAGGGTTAGTAGTGCAGTGGGGCTGGATGCAGCGGTGATGCTATCTGAGTGGCTAAAGTGAAAGCAGAATACTTCCTTGAGGTAGGAGGGGAATAAGCCAATTGTCTAAGCACCAATTCGACATCAATACCCTTTGTCTTTTAAGCTATAGATGTCTTGAATGCTGTCGGACGAACTGATGGACGGCGCTCCTTGTGGAGAACGAATAAGACTGAATCGAGGTAGGAAGCCTGTATCCTATCACATAGTGCTGTCAATCCGTTACAACCGGCAGAGGTTGTCAGGCTGAACCTACCATGATTCTACACTCACAGTACAATGTAGCTGTGTCAAATTTGTTAGATGTTTGGGAGAAAGATTATAAGTAATCTAAGAGAAGTTGCAGAGACTCTGGACCTGAGCTGTTTGTGAAGTCTTAAATGGGAATACAGCAGGAGGGAGGGGTATGAAGGGTGGGGTGGGGGAGGGAGGGGGCCAGGGGGAGAAGGGGTAGAGGTATCGGAGGGAGGGGAGAAAGGGGTTGGGAGGAAGAGGAGAGGGGTCAGAGGTTGTGGGAAAGGGAAAGGGCTGGGGGGGGGGCAATGGTGATGGGATACTGGACCAATGAAGGTGGGGGAGATTGAGAGACAGAGATAAAAAGAACACGAGGGTTGGGGTTGAGAGGTGGAGTGGGAAGCGGATAGAAAAGGGAAATGGAAAAGGGAGTGGGAGAATAGGAAATGGGTCATGGACAGGTAACAATGGTATAACAGGATTACATGGTTCTGTTGAACAGGCTGCTCGAAGTGATTTGGTTACAGTGGAAACTGATTGGAGGGTTCTTGTCAACATTGAACACCCCTATTGCTGACCCTCTGATATATCCATCACATGTCACTTGCAATCCAGACAAGTCCCTGTTCCAAAGAAGATTGATAGTCAACTGATGAAATGATTGCCATCCTTTCCCCAATGTGATATGCTGCATGGTATCTCCTGAGATGGGTTCCAGTAGCTGCCTACTCCACGGTCTTCAGGATGTCCTCCTCCTCTCTCTCTCTCTCTCGAGCTTGTTGGCTTCTGCAAAGTCCTGATTTGGCTCCTTCACTGTTTTCCCTCTCCTTCAGAGATGCGTGATGCTCCACGTGGGGTACCACCGATTTCGGACCCTGTGGAGTATGGAGTACGGTTCCAGTTTCCCCATGGCACAATGCATTAGACCAAGTGCAGTCGAGACTCAACCAAGATGTTACCTGGATTCGAGGGCTGTTCCTGGAAGGAGAGATTGGATGAGCTAAATTTAACTGGGTTTTTTTTGGAGCAAAGAAGGATGAGAGATCTACAAGATTAGGAGAGGAATAGATAGGGTAGACTCATCATCTGTTTCTCAGGGTGACAGTAGCAGATACCAGAAGACATAAAGTGAGGGGAGGAATGTTAGGGGAGATGTTTGGGTGTTTTCTTTTTACACACAGAGTAGTGCCTGGAATGCATTGCAAGGAGTGGTGTTGGAGGCTGGTACAATGGGGTCATTTAAAAGACTCCAGGACAGGCCCACACATCCTAGTTGTCTAAGACACTGGCAGAAGTCCAAACGAGAAGGTTAGATGTGGAGAGCTATGCTTGACTCACTTTGACATCTCTACTCTGTGCTGCAGGAGGGAAGGGGAGATGTACAAAGTTCTTGCCAATAACTATGAGACACAACTCAAGAAGCTGGTGCTGGTCAATGCAGAGTTGAAGGGAGCTGTGAACCAGATCGTGACAGAGATGAGAGAATTTCTTGAGCCGGAGGAGAAACTCTGCAAACCCACTTCCCTTCAGTCGCTAGTGGTGAGTGTGTGTGGTGGTTCTGTGGTGAAGCCAACTTGAAAATAACCATCATTCCTGTTGTTTTATTTACCAATTCTTGTGTTGTGTCCATGATTGTCACTTGGTTAGCATTTAAATACTGGTAGAATTCTAATCTATTCGAGCACTCTCATGTGCTGCAAGGAGCATGGTCAATCGTTCCACTGTTTATTGGAGTGAAACACAAAAGTCTGCAGATGTTGCAATTGTAGAAAAAAAAAACATAGAACTGTTGGAATTCAGCAGGCCTCGCAGCATCCATAGGAGGTAAATATACAGTGAAAGCCCTGGTATCTGGAGTTCAAGCAACCACCAAAGAAATTGTGGAAAATAAATAGAAAAAAAAGTAAGTATAAAATAATAGGTAAAAAAATACATGTTAAAAATGTTCTCTGAAGTAACATATGAACCCTTGGTGAAGATGGGAGCAAATATTCAGCCAGCGGAGTGCCTTGGTCAAGCTTTGCTTGTAGCAATTGCTGTTGCATACAACTTCATTGCCCAGGACAAAGAGCTGGTTGATGCCGCTCGCCATTGAGGTGACTCTCTTAAAGTATCTCCTTGTCCCTACTTAGTAAGAGTCTTTACCTCACTGACAAAAGGCAAAGGAGGAAAAACCCAACACCCAACCCCAACCAACCAATTTTCCCCTGCAACCGCTGCAACCGATCTGCCTGTCCCGCATCGGACTTGTCAGCCACAAACGAGCCTGCAGCTGACGTGGACTTTTTACCCCCTCCATAAATCTTCGTCCGCGAAGCCAAGCCAAAGATTAAGTGTATTAGTAAGGTGTTATCTATAAACTTGGGGGGGGGGGAGGGGGGTAGTAATTATCTATAATGTTATTGTTTGTCTCTTGGGTGGCTCTGTGGAGGGGGAGGAACCTGCAGATGCAGCGACGGTTAAATGTTTTCAAAGAATGTGACCAAAAACAAAATAAAATGCTTTAAGCATTTTAAATATTCATGCGTGAAGTTTGTTCAGATGAAGTGTAGGATAGAATTTTGTCTTTTTAAACTGTTTATTTTTAGGCATTGTAAGAATATGTTTCAAGCGCCCATAGTTGTTGGATTCCAGGGGTTTTACTGTACATAACTGATGCTTTGGGCCTGGTATCCTTCATGGTATGAAAAAAAAAGCAGGTCGGGATTTGAATCAAGTGGCTGGGGGAGAAGGAAAGAAAAAGGCAGGGAAGGAAAGGTGAGAATTTATTGGGGGAGGGGATGCCACTGTGAATGCAGAATTGGAGGAAAGGAAACAGAACGAAAAGGAAAGTGGCATAATTAGAGGAAAAGAGAAATAGGGATGGGCGAGCTAATGGAAACAGGAGGTTGATGTTAATGCCATCTAGTTGGAGGATATCCACACTATGGCAGTGGGCAGAGCCAGGGTGCTCAGCAATGCGATCTCCCAGTCTGTCCAGACTCTCCAATGTGGTGGACAACAAGAGCACTGGATGCAGTAGACGACCCCTGTAGATTCACAAGTGAATTGTTGCTTCAGATGAAAAAAAACAGAATGAGGGAGGCAGTGTGGGCAAAAGTGCAGTACTTCATGTGATCATGGGCAATTGGTGGGAAGGGAGGAGTGGGCGAGAGAGTCATGGGGGAAGTGGTCCTTGCTGAAGGTGTAAAGAGGAAGAATTGTCTGGTGGTGGGATCATGTAGTATGTGGCGGAGGATGGTGTGTTGGATGCAGAGGCTACTGGGGTGGTAAATGAGGGCAAAGGGATCCTGATCTTGTTGTGCATGGGGGCAGAGGGGATTAGGGTAGATGTGCAGGTAATAGAGGATATGTGGTTGAGAGCCAGGTTGATGGTAGTAAATAGATATGTTTTTGGGAGATAAATTGGGAAAGGTTTGTTAGAGCAGGTTACATACAAACACTTTAAAACCGATCTTATCTGTAGTTCTGCTAATGCTAGACATAGTGGCTTCTTTCAGCTTTTGCAAGAGCTTTGAAGATTGCTCAAGAGACTTCACTAATAGATTGTTGTTTACCAAAGGCAACAGATGAAAGAGAATGTCAGTGCCACTGCTATCTGGAGGAGAGCTTGCTGTTGTAAGAGAGTCATGTGGTTTTGTAAGCAGAGAGAGTCAAACAGGCTTTCTCTCAGAGAGAGAGAGAGAAGTAGCTGGGGGTTGAACAGGACAAGATGGCCAGGTCAAAGCCCTTGTGGTTGATGCAAGAGGACTAGCTGTCTAATATTTCACTTAAAATAGGAGAAACAAAAAGGAAGAGGTTATCATCTGGAAAACCCTGATGGGGCAAGATTCATCAGCAAGACACTGAGGTGACTGATGGAAATACATCAGTTGTGGATGACCTGGAACAACACATCTCTCTCTGAAAGCTGACAAAAACCTTCCTTAGCGCTAACAATTTACATTTCAAGCACCAAAGCCTGGTGAACTTTATACATGTTAAATTCTGTGCACAGTATAAGAATTGCCTGCAACCAGTGAACTTGGAGGAATGAGAAGTGAGATTGGACTGTGAACCAAAGAATCTGAAGTCACACATACATTACACACACGTGCCTTAGAATTAGAAGGGGGTTAAGTAAATTAGTGATGTTAAAGTTTGATTCTATTTTCATGTTTAAAGACAATTAAAAACAACTTTTGTTTAGGTAACCATTTGTCGGTGAATATCTATTGCTGCTGGGTTTTGGGGTCCTCTGGGCTTGTTACAGTAGTGAAGGGGGAGGCTAAATGGTACAGTATTGAGAGTATTGAATGGTGGAGTGGGCTCAAATGGTCTTTGGCCCTATTCTCAATCCTATTTTCTATATTTCTAAGCTTGTCTGTAAAGTATTTGTCCATAGCGCAGTAGGACTGAAAATTTAAAAGATTCAGCACCCATATTCAAAGACCTCTTCCCTCCTGCTGTTAACAGACTCCTGAATGATCCTCGCGCTATAATAAAATAAGGCTGCCTTTGTTCTGCTCTAATTGACCTTTCTCTGTACCTCTGCAGTTTTATTGCTGTACTCTGTCTGGTTTGAAAAACTGGGCTGCGTGCAAATTGAACTTTCAGGCACATAACAATAAACCTGAACTCCGAAGAAACCTCCTCACTTTAGTCCAAAATGGCTGATCCATTATTTTGAGTGGATCACTTGGTAGAGGAGTGGGATTGGGGAGGGGAGAGAAACATCTCTAATGCATCCAGTTCATGGAACCCTGTAAGCATTTCCACAATTTCTCTGCATAGGACAACTATACTGTGCTTGATTGCAAAGTAGATTTAAGTACAAGGACTGAAATGATATTTTGTTCTCCTTGTGCCTTGTCTTACTACAAGGCAGCCACCTGCAAAAGCTGAAATTTCAGAAATGCGTTTCAGACGTGGGACTGAGACAGGAACCTTTCTACACGCCGCCTGGTCCTGTGTGAAAATGAGGCCACTTTGGCAAGAAATCGCAGAAATATTAACCAGGATTACAGGAGTGGCCTTCATGGGCGACCCGGAGCTACATCTACTTGGTAATTTCATGGAAATAAGTGACAAATTGACCAAATATCAAATCTTATTTACTGGTGGTAGCAAAAAGATGTATCATGATCACTTGGAGATCCAACTCCCCTCTACTTATAGCACGATGGACTGCAGAAATGAACAGCTGTAAAAAGATGGCAGTCCTGCCATCCAACTTAAAGAATTAATATGACACTTTTGTAAAGGTCTGGCAGCCACACCTGGACCACATAGGGACCCAGATACAGTAATAAAAAGGAACAAAAAAGGGTATAAAAGTAACTATTATATATACAAAAACATAGTTTCCCCAACTACACTATATATACACTTAAAATGTATGTAAGCTCTGATGGTGAAAGGATCTGTACGTATGGAAGGGGAGGGAATGAGTGACCATTTTGTTTTTGTGAGTTGTGTTAGTGAGAAAAAAGGTTAATATATTGCATATTTAAAATGTGACTATGTATATTTTTGGGAAAAAAAATGGCCATGACCTGCAGTTGTATTAAATGTCAAACCACCCTGACCATTGTAAATATTTTAATTATTTTGATCTCCACTTGCAGTTTAACGTTGGGCTGAGAGAAGGAGTTTCAAAAATGGCGCAGGAGCTAATTCTCTGACATTTTTTTTGGTCTTTAACCTAAAGCACTGTCTTTCTGAAACAGGAAGAGAAAACGAGTCTCAATGAATCACAGGATACGGACTGGAAGTGTGTCATGGAAGACATTCAAAAGCAATGGAACTCGTTAAAAACTCAGTTGGAAAAGCTAGGAATGACTGGTAAGGAGATTAGATGCCTTGAGGTAGCCTGACTGGGAACTTTTTTTCTTTGGCTTGGCTTCGCGGACGACTATCTAATGCGTAAACAGCAAGGATCTATTTCCTGTGTTGAGAAATTGGTGAGTAATCAGATGTACAAGGACTGCCTAAAGAAATCTCTTGGTGCCTGCCACATTGACCACCGCCAGTGGGCTGATATCGCCTCAAACCGTGCATCTTGGCGCCTCACAGTTTGGCGGGCAGCAACCTCCTTTGAAGAAGACCGCAGAGCCCACCTCACTGACAAAAGGCAAAGGAGGAAAAACCCAACACCCAACCCCAACCCACCAATTTTCCCCTGCAGCCGCTGCAACCGTGTCTGCCTGTCCCGCATCGGACTTGTCAGCCACAAACGAGCCTGCAGCTGACGTGGACTTTTACCCCCTCCATAAATCTTCGTCCGCGAAGCCAAGCCAAAGAAATGTAATACTTTATAATCAACTGGAATTAATTCACTCACTGGTGGGATCTGGGCCTTGATGCCTGACATAGTGAAAGTCTCTAACAAAGCAGAAGTGACCACAAAATCTATTAAAAGGAAGTTGACAGATTTAAATTTTACAGCCCTTTGGCCCCAAAGTTGACCTACCAACCCCAGTACGTTTCAAACGGTCGGAGGAAACCCACGCAGACACACGCAGAATGTACAAACTCCTTACAGATGATGCCAGATTTGTACCCCAGTCCCGATCGCTGACAATATAAAGCATTTTGCTAGCCGCTATGCCAACCGTACCGATATAAAGCCACTAGCGGCACGGAGAGAGTCCAGGAATGGTTCTGAGAGCATCAGCCGTGGTCGTATTGAATGGTGGAGTAGGCTCTTATCACTATTTGGCCTGACTCTTGCTTCTATGTTTCTAAAGCTTCGGTTGATCTGAGAAACATGTTAAAGGCTCATTCAGGGAAGATGCTGTTATCCTTGCCTGATTTGGTCTAACTGAGTTGTGGGCAATCATGGTAGATCAAACTCCCATCAAAAACAGCCAGATACATCAAAGGCGGCTAGTATCTTTTCAGTAGCAACTCTGAATGGGTTATGTGGCAGTTAGTGTACCACTGTTACAGTGCCAGTGACTGGGGTTTGAGCCTGGGACTGTCTGTAAGGAGTTTGTACGTTCTTTCCATGTCTGTGTGGGTTTCCTCTGAATGCTCAGGTTTCCTCCCACCATTCGAAATGTACCAGGGTTAATTCAGTGAACTGGAATTCACCATCTGTGCGTTGTTCAGATGGCTGGCTTCTCCCTTGGTCCACCCTCACCTACCCCCATATAAACCCTTACCTTGGATTCACCTGAGAACTATTGTGTGTAATGGCCATTGATTTTAATCTATTAAAAGCATGTTTGTACTCCCTCACAAGTCTCTGTGCAATCAGTTGTGTTACAATGAGAAGGGAAATTGGGTGACACGGGCTCGTGGGCCGAAAGGGCCTTTTATCCTGCTAATGCATGGTTAAAAACTGAACTAGCCAGCAAACTGTTGTTCTGAGGTAAATGGCCAGCAGCATCTCTATGTCAGTCATGACTTGTGCCAATGTGGCCCAACTAATCGCTGTGACTTTCCGCCATCTTTCTTCTCAGCTGCCCGAAAGCCGGTTGTCGATCACGTCACTGATCACGACAAGGAAATAGCCAAGCTGAAACTGGAGCTGGAGCAGAGCAAAGAAATCATCCAGGAACAACAGCTGGTCCTCCAGGTACAGACCCCATGTCAAATCAACGAATGACTGGAACAGGCCTTTCCACCCACCGTGTTCATGCTAACTAAAAGCCCACTTTCCAGCTCCAGCTCTGTAATCCTGCACCATGTCAAATGCTGATCTAATGACCGTTTATCAGTCTGTGTAGAGACCTGACACCTACAGTTCTCTCTTCATCATCTTCAATCCATCCATCAACGAGGCTTCATTTGTCTCCTCTAAGGTTTAATCTAGCAGCTGGATTACACTCCTCATCTTTTCTCCGCTCCCAGAGAAAACCTAACCTCTGATTCCGAGCAGGTTCACCAGGTTGATTGCAGGGATGAGCTAGCCACTGAGGACTTGGTGGAGTTTTGAAGAATGGGAGGGGATCTCGTAGAAATGAACGAAATTATGAAAGACATAGAAAAGATGGCGGTCTGGTCGGTAGGTTGTTCCCATTGGTGAGGGAGACCAGAACTAGGGGACGTGGCCTCAAGATGCAAGGGGGCAGATTCAGGATGGAGATGAGAAGGACCTGCTTTCCCCAGAGTGGGGTGGGGGGGGTGGTGAATCTACGGAATTCACTGCCCGTCGAAGCAGTGGAGGCAAACTCTGTAAATATATTCAAGACCAGGTTGGATAGATTTCTACATGGTAGGGGAATTGAGGGATATGAGGTAGGTGGGGATGAGCCCGTCATCGGATCAGCCACGATCATGTTGAATGGTGGAGCAGGCTCGATGGGCCGGAAGGCCAACTCTTCCTATTTTTTATGTTCTTGTCTTTCCTCACGTTTCTCCAGTCTTGCCCGGATCCTTGTAAATTTCCTTTGCATTCCCTTTAGTGCTTTAATATGCACAAGAAATTGTTGTTTTATTAGCATGCCTTCTATTTTTTTCTGCTCATTTTTCATTCCAACCCACCCCCTCTTAATGATCTCCTCCCCCACCTATCTCCCTACCTCCTTCCACCTTCATTTATCCAGTATTCTATCACCTCAGCTCCATCCTCTCCCTTGTGTTTCTCCTTCCTGCTCTAGTTTGCCTAAATAACCTAAAATGGTTATTTCTCTCCACGGACGCTACTGTTTCTCAGAAACAATTTATTGTCGTGAACAAGGCACGCAATTCATTGTTTGCGGCAGGATCACATTCATATAAACCAGCTTACATGATAAATACAGAGGAAGAAAAAGTGAAAGTAAAGCAGTGTCTATAGTTCATTGTCCATTCAGTGATCTGATGGTAGAGGGGAAGAACCTGCCTTTGTGCCACTGAATGCTTGTTGTCAGGCTTCTGCATCTCCTTCCTGATGGTAGCAGAGTAAAGAGGGCATGGCCTGGATGGTGGGGGTCCTTGAGGATGGAGACCTTGTTTTTTTTTAAGATTCCAGTATCTGGGAACTTTTCCCTGCTGTGATGTCATCACAGAGTGGGGAATCCAGCCCTTCACCCACTGAATTCAAGCCAACCATCACCTGCACCACAGGATGTACCCAGGGTGCTGTTCCAGGTCGTGCCAGCTGACACAGATAGGTATGCCTCAATGAGAGTCATACTCTCCCAGTCAATGCAACCTGCTTGTGTTACAACCATCTCTTCGCAGATGCACTGTGGTTACAGTGTGTGCCATCGACAGAAATGTACCCGGTTCAATCCTGCTCTTAGATCCTCTATGTGGGGTTCACACATTGTCCTGGTGATCGTGTGGATTTCCTTCCATGACCTAAAGATGTGAAGGCTGGTAGGTTAATTAGCTGATTTAAATGACCCCTAATGTGTCGGTGAGTGGGGGAAGCTGATGAGAATGTGGGATAATGGGACACAGAAGAATTAGTGGGGGAAATGGGATTGCCCTGCCAGCACTCTGTGGGAGTACCTTAATTCTGCAGGTGACTTCACGCTGTGTCTCCTCGAGCACAGGACATGATATGCAACTGGTGCTGGCCTTGCTTCAGATGCTGACGAGTTTCATATTTCAGATTTATTGTCAGAGTACGCACATGACATCGCGTACAATCCTAAGATTCTTTTTCCTGTGAGCGAGGCAGAATTATCACCTATTGGTAGTGCAAAAAAAAGTACACCATGTACACATGTAAACAAATAAAGAAATGTAAACAAACTGCAATAGAGAGGAGACAAAAAATCAATAAAGTGCACAAGTAAGAGTCCTTAAATGAGTCCCTGATTGAGTTTGTTGTCGACGAGTCTGATGATGGAGGGGGAGCAGCTGTTCCTGAACCAGGTGGTGCGAGTCTTGTGGGACCGAGACCTCTTTCCCGATGACAGCAGCAAGTACAGAGTGCATGCTGGATGGTGAAGATCCTTGATGATTGCTGCTGCTCTCTGATGGTAGAGTTCCCTGGAAATGCTCTGATAGAGGGGAGGGTTTTTGCCTGTGACGTCCTGGGCTGTGTCCACTACTTTTTAGGTGGGCTTAATGCTCAGTGGTATTGGTGTCCCCATGATGCAGCCTGTCAGCACATTTTCCACGACATGTCTGTCGAAATTTACCCGGGTTTCTGATGTCTTACCAAACCTCCACAAACTCCTGAGGAAGTTGAGGTGCTGACGTGCTTTTTTCATGATGCCATTAATGCATTGAGTCCAGGAAAGATTCTCCAAGATAGTGACTCCCAAGAACTTAAATTTTCTCACTCTCTTGGGTGATTTGGGAACAGCTGCTTCCCCTCTACATCAGACTCCTAAACAACAAACTCAGTCAGGCACTCATTTAAGGACTCTTAGCACATTATTTATTCTGGAATATTTATATTCTGTGTAGCACAGTCAGTTTGTTTACATTTCTCTCATTTGATTGTGTATCTTTTAATGAGCACCGTTTTTGTACTTCCGATAAGTAGAATCTCTGGGTCGTATGTGATATCATGTATGTACTCTGACAATAAATCTGAATTTTGACTATCTTTGAACTTCATATGATACTGGGTGAAGAATATTTGATCTCCAGATGTTTGAATAGCCAACCCTTCGGGACTTGAGGGATCCTTGCGACGGCATCTCCATGGGACATATCTTCAGATTTTAAAAAATCCCCCATTAAACAATAAGAAAGCTAACGTTTCTCACAAACATGGTTTTAAAACTCCAGGACCATCTGGCTATTAAGAAGGAAGATCTGGCTGAAGGCCCCAATTTGCTGGAGGAAATGGAATGGTTCAACAAGGAGCGGCTGTTGTTCAAGGAACAGAGGGAGAATTTTAAGATCGAGCGGGAGAAATTCACAGAGGCGGCAATCCGTCTGGGCCAGGAGGTGAGCTATAAATGTCTCTTGCATCTCAACTGCTGAACGGCGGTTGTCGGGAGCCAGTGAGATGCTTTTTTTTTATTTTTTATTTTTCACACCATAAATCACATTAACCATGGTACACACTTTTTCCTTTTCACACATATACAGTGCCATTTTCTCCCCCCCCCCCACTCTTCCCAACCCACCACCCCCCCCACCACCCCCCTCCCGTCCATTTAAGGTATACAATCTAGGATACATTAAACCAGTCAGACAATGTTGTCACTCAACAAAAATACACCAGAAATTCTACTGAGTCCATTCTTTTCATTTCCTTCTCCTTCCATCAACTTAGGTAATGATTGTCCCCGGTAGGTTTTCGCTATTGTATTTAATGTAAGGCTCCCATATTTGTTCGAATATTTCAATATTATTTCTTAAACTATATGTTATTTTTTCCAATGGAATACATTTATTCATTTCTATATACCATTGTTGTATTTTCAAATTATCTTCCACTTTCCAGGTTGACATAATACATTTTTTTGCTACGGCTAGAGCTATCTTAACAAATCTTTTTTGTGCATCCTCCAAATCAATTCCAAATTCTTTGTTTTTTATGTTACTTAGGAGGAAGATCTCTGGATTCTTTGGTATATTGTTTTCTGTTATTTTATTTAATATCTGATTTAGATCTTCCCAAAATTTTTTTACTTTCTCACATGTCCAGATTGCATGAATTGTTGTTCCCATTTCTTTTTTACATCGAAAACATCTATCAGATACTGTTGGGTACCATTTATTTAACTTTTGAGGTGTAATGTATAGCCTGTGTATCCAGTTATATTGTATCATACGTAACCTCGTATTTATTGTATTTCTCATCGTTCCGGAGCATAACTTCTCCCATGTTTCCTTTTTTATCTTTATATTTAAATCTTGTTCCCATTTTTGTTTAGTTTTACCATTTGTTTCCTCATTCTCCTTTTCTTGCAGTTTAATATACATATTTGTTATAAATCTTTTGATTATCATTGTATCTGTAATCACATATTCAAGGTTACTTGCCTCTGGCAAACTCAAACTGCTTCCTAATTTATCCTTCAAGTAGGATCTCAATTGGTAATATGCCAGCGCTGTATCTTGAGTTATATTGTACTTATCTTTCATTTGTTCAAAGGATAAGAATCTATTTCCTGAAAAACAATTTTCTATTCTTTTAATCCCTTTTTTTCCCATTCTCTTTTTTTTTGTTTTTTTTTTAAATTTTTTATTTTTCACACCATAAATCACATTAGCCATGATATACACTATTTCTTTTTCACACATATACAGTGACTTTTTCTCCCCCCCCCCTCCTCCCAAGCCACCCCCCCCCCACCCCCCCTCTCATCCATTTTAGGTATACAATCTAGGTTGCATTAAGCCAGTCAGACAATGTTGTCATTCAACAAAAATACACCAGAAATTCTACTGAGTCCATTCTTTTCTTTCCTTCTCCTTCCATCAACTTAGGTAATGTTTGTCCCCGGTAGGTTTTCGCTATTGTATTTAATGTAAGGCTCCTATACTTGTTCGAATATTTCTATATTATTTCTTAACCTATATGTTATTTTTTCTAATGGAATACATTTATTCATTTAAATTTAGTAGTTTCTTCCTTTTAATTTGGTTATGTATTCCATTAATATTTAAAGTCATATAGTTCAGCGTAGCCCTTTTATATTTTGTTTATCTTCTCTTTCCGTTTTTCCATCATTTCCTTTCCTCCTTTTCCATTTCTGTTTTCTTATTTTCAACTCTTCATAAGACAACATTCCTACAACATCCAACATTTTCCTTATTCTCCTATTTCTATCTTATTTATCCCCAATCTCCCCTTCCCCTCCTGAGTTGTCCTTTATCCCTTGTCGGACAACCACATCTCCCCTCTCCATTTGGATTTGCGAATCCACTCGCAAGCGTCAACTGATTTTGCAGTGACCGCTATTTCCCCTCACCCCGCCCCCCCCAGAAAAGATTTCACTTTTCATATGTCACAAAGGTCACTCTTTTAATTCCCTCCTTATTCTCTCTATTCCATTACCTTCCCTTATTAATTCTTGTCTATACTATCTATATTTTCCTCTAAGTACAGATACATTCACGTATGCACATTGTCTCTATTCACTCTTATACCTCTTTACCCGCATACATATCAATCGTGATCATTTTTACTCTCATTACCCGTCTTCATCCCTCAGTCTATTTTTGTCTTTACCCACATACATATCAATCGTGATCATTTTAACTCTCATTACCCGTCTTCCTCCCTCAGTCTATTTTTGTAATTGTTCTGCAAATTTTCGTGCTTCTTCTGGATCCGAGAATAGTCTGTTTTGTTGTCCTGGAATAAATATTTTCAATACCGCTGGATGCTTTAGTATAAATTTATACCCTTTCTTCCATAAAATCGCCTTTGCTGTATTGAACTCTTTTCTCTTCTTTAGGCGTTCAAAACTTATATCTGGATAAATGAAGATTTTTTGCCCTTTATACTCCAGTGGTTTGTTGCCCTCTCTTACTTTTTCCATTGTCTTCTCCAGTACCTTTTCTCTTGTAGTATATCTTAGGAATTTTACTACAATAGATCTTGGTTTTTGTTGTGGTTGTGGTTTAGAGGCCAATACTCTATGTGCCCTTTCTATTTCCATTTCTTGCTGTAGTTCTGGACATCCTAGGGTCTTAGGGATCCACTCTTTTATAAACTCCCTCATATTCTTGCCTTCTTCATCTTCCTTAAGGCCCACTATCTTTATGTTATTTCTTCTGTTATAATTTTCCATTGTATCTATTTTTTGAGCTAGTAGTTCTTGTGTCTCTTTAGTTTTTTTATTAGATTCCTCCAATTTCTTTTTTAAGTCTTCTACCTCCATTTCTGCTGCTACTGCCCGCTCTTCCATCTTGTCCATTTTCTTTCCCATTTCTGTTAAGGTCATCTCTATTTTATTCATTTTCTCTTCTGTGTTGTTTATTCTTTTTCTTAAATCATTAAATTCCTGTGTTTGCCATTCTTTAAATGACTCCATGTATCCTTTAATAAGAGAAAGTACCTTCTTTATCTTGCCTTTCTTTTCTTCTTCTATTTCACTGTACTCTTCCTCTTCCTCTTCTTCTTCCTCTGGGTTGGCCATCTGTTGTTTCTTTGTTGCCCTTTCCTTCTCTTCTTTCTTGTTTCCATTGTCTTCTGTGGTCTCTTCTTGCTGCAGGTGTTCTGCAGCTGTCGTTGCCGGCTGTGGAGATCGACTCCCCAGCTGGTCCCCCCTCCCATCGGTGTGTTTTTTTTCATGCGCGGTTGCGCACTTTTACTCGGCTCAGCGTGCCATTTTTGTAGTCCATTATTTACCGACCTGAGGGAGCGGGTTTCTCTCTCCGCAGCGGGCCTCTTCGGACAGGTAAGGCCTTCACCTTTTTCCTCCTTTGTCTTCTCTTCCTCTCTTCTTACCGTTGCTTTCGATTTTTCTTTTTTTGTCGCCATCTTCTTTCCACCTTTATACTCACTTTTCTGTAACTTTTATTTCTGTGCCTTTGTGTTTTCCTTTGTTTTTCCCGACTTTTCTGGAGAGGGCTGGAGTTCACCGTCCGGCCACTACTCCATCACGTGACTCCCCCCTTTTTTTCCCATTCTCTAAAGGAAAGGTTATCTATTGTAAAAGGGAGTAACTTGTTTTGCGTCAATATTAGTTTTGGTAATTGATAATTTGTTTTATTTCTTTCTACATGAATCTTCTTCCAAGTATTGAGGAGATGATGTAATACTGGAGAACTTCTATGTTGTACCAATTTTTCATCCCATTTATATAATATGTGTTCAGGTATCTTTTCCCCTATTTTATCTAATTCTAACCTCGTCCAATCTGGCTTTTCCCTTGTTTGATAAAAATCTGATAGGTATCTTAATTGTGCGGCTCTGTAATAATTTTTAAAGTTTGGCAGTTGTAAGCCTCCTTGTTTATACCATTCTGTTAATTTATCTAGTGCTAACCTCGGTTTCCCCCCTTTCCATAAAAGTTTCCTTATTATTTTCTTTAACTCCTTGAAGAATTTCTCTGTCAGTTGTATTGGCAATGCCTGAAATAAGTATAATATCCTTGGAAAAATGTTCATTTTAATATCCTTCCTATTAGTGTTAGTGGTAAATCTTTCCAATGCTCTAAATCGTCCTGTAATTTTTTTCATTAGTGGATAATAATTGAGTTTATATAGTTGGCCGAGATTTTTGTTTATTTGTACAGCTAAGTATCTTATTGCTTGCATTTGCCATCTAAATGGTGATTCCTTCTTAAATTTTGAGAAATCCGCATTATTCATAGGCATTGCTTCACTTTTATTTACGTTTATCTTGTAACCCGACACTTCTCCATATTCCTTCAATTTCTTATATAATTCTTTTATTGATAGTTCTGGTTCTGTTAAGTACACTATAACATCATCCGCAAATAAACTGATTTTATATTCCTTGTCTTTTATTTTTATTCCTTTTATATTATTATCTATTCTTATCAATTCTGCTAGTGGTTCTATAGCTAACGCAAACAATAAAGGTGATAGTGGGCATCCCTGCCGTGTTGACCTGCTTAAGTTAAATTGCTTTGATACATGTCCATTTACTGTCACTTTCGCTAACGGTCCCTTATATAATGCTTTAATCCAATTAATATACTTCTCTGGTAAACTGAATTTTTGCAATACTTTGAACAAATAATTCCATTCTACTCTGTCGAAGGCCTTCTCTGCGTCTATAGCAACTGCTACTGTAGGTGCTTTATTTCCTTCTACTGCATGAATTAAGTTAATAAATTTACAAATATTGTCTGTTGTGCGTCTTTTTTTGATAAATCCAGTTTGGTCTAAATTTACCATTTTCGGTACATGCTCTGCTAATCTGTTTGCTAATAGTTTAGCTATTATCTTATAATCTGTGTTAAGTAAAGATATTGGTCTATATGACGCTGGTGAGAGTGGATCTTTCCCTTGCTTTAGTATTACTGTAATTATTGCTGTTTTACATGAATCTGGTAAGCTTTGTGTTTCATCAATCTGGTTGATTACTTCCAGGAGGGGCGGAATTAATAAGTCTTTAAATGTTTTGTAGAATTCTATTGGGAATCCATCCTCTCCTGGTGTCTTATTTTTTGGTAATTTTTTTATTATCTCTTGTATTTCTACTATTCCAAATGGCTCTGTTAATTTATTTTGTTCCTCTATTTGTAGTTTTGGTAGTTCAATTTTAGTCAGAAATTCATCTATTTTCCCTTCTTTCCCTTCGTTTTCAGTTCGGTATAATTGTTCATAGAATTCTCTAAAGTTTTCCTTAATTTCTTTTGGATTATATGTAATTTGTTTGTCTTTTTTCCTTGATGCCAATACCATTTCCTTAGCTTGTTCTGTCTTAAGCTGCCATGCTAGGATTTTGTGCGTTTTTTCACTTAGTTCATAATATTTCTGTTTTGTCTTCATTATATTTTTCTCCACCTTATATGTTTGTAGTGTTTCATATTTTATTTTTTTATCTGCCAATTCTCTTCTTTTAGTAATATCTTCCTTCATTACTAATTCTTTTTCTATATTTACTATTTCCCTTTCCAACTGCTCTGTTTCCTGATTATAGTCCTTCTTCATCTTGGTTACATAACTTATTATTTGCCCTCTAATGAATGCTTTCATTGCATCTCATAGTATAAACTTATCTTCCACTGATTCTGTATTTATTTCAAAATACATTTTAATTTGTTTTTCAATAAATTCTCTAAAATCCTGCCTTTTAAGTAACATGGAGTTTAATCTCCATGTATACATTCTTGGAGGGATGTCCTCTAGCTTTACTGTCAATATTAAGGGTGAATGGTCCAATAGTATTCTAGCTTTATATTCTTTTTTTTACTCTATCTTGCATATGAACTGATAACAAAAATAGGTCTATTCTTGAGTATGTTTTATGTCTAGCCGAGTAATATGAATATTCCTTTTCCTTTGGGTGTTGTTTCCTCCATATATCCAAAAGTTGCATTTCTTCCATCGATTTAATTATAAATTTGGTTACTTTGTTCTTTCTGTTAATTTTTTTCCCAGTTTTGTCCATATTTGAATACAAATTCAGGTTGAAATCCCCTCCTATTAATATGTTCCCTCGCGTATCTGCTATCTTCAAAAAGATATCTTGCATAAACTTTTGATCTTCTTCGTTAGGTGAATATACATTGAGTAGATTCCAAAACTCCGAATATATCTGACATTTTATCATTACATATCTCCCTTCTGGATCTATTATTTCCTCTTCTATTTTAAATGGCACATTTTTACTAATTAATATAGCTACTCCTCTTGCTTTTGAATTATACGATGCTGCTGTTACGTGTCCTACCCAATCTCTCTTTAATTTCTTATGCTCCAATTCAGTTAAATGTGTTTCTTGCACAAATGCTATATCAATTTTTTCTTTTTTCAGTAATTTTAGCAGTTTCTTCCTTTTAATTTGGTTATGTATTCCATTAATATTTAAAGTCATATAGTTCAACGTAGCCATTTTATACTTTGTTTATCTTCCCTTTCCGTTTCTCCATCATTACTTTTCCTTCTTATCCATTTCTGTTTTCTTGTTTTGAATCCTTTATAAGACAACATTCCTAAAACATCAAACATTTTCCTTATTCTCCTATTTAAAACTTCTTTAGCCCCAATCCCCCTTCCCCTCCTGAGTTGTCCTTTATCCCTTGTCGGACAACCACATCTCCCCTCTCCATTGGGATTTGCGAATTCACTCGCAAGCGTCAGCTGATTTTGCAGTGACCGTAACACCCCCCCACCCAGCCCCCCCCAGAAAAGATTTCACTTTTCATATGTGACAAAGGTCACTCTTTTAATTCCCTCCTTATTCCCTCTATTCCTTTTCCTTCCCTTATTAATTCTTGTCTATACTATCTATATTTTCCTCTAAATACGGATACATTCATGTATGCACATTATACATATACACACATATACCTCTTTACCCACATACATATAAATCGTGGTCATTTTTACTCTTATTACATGTCTTCATCTCTCTGTTTGTTTTGTAGTTGTTCTGCAGATTTCCTTGCTTCCTCTGGATCCGAGAATAGTTTTTTTTTCCATAAGATCGTTTTCGATGTTTTGAACTCCTTCCTCCTCTTCAGGAGTTCAAAACTTATGTCTTTTTAGTTCGCAGTCTTTTGTACTCTCGCTACACGTCTTCATCTCTCAGTCTATTTTGTAATTGTTCTGCAAATTTTCGTGCTTCCTCTGGATCCGAGAATAGTCTGTTTTGTTGTCCTGGAATAAATATTTTCAATACCGCTGGACGCTTTAGTATAAATTTATACCCTTTCTTCCATAAAATCGCCTTTGCTGTATTGAACCCCTTTCTCTTCTTCAGGAGTTCAAAACTTATATCTGGATAAATGAAGATTTTTTGCCCTTTATACTCCAGTGGCTTATTGTCCTCTCTTACTTTTTCCATTGTTTTCTCCAGTACCTTTTCTCTTGTAGTATATCTTAGGAATTTTACTAAAACAGATCTTGGCTTTTGTTGTGATTGTGGTTTAAAGGCCAATGCTCTATGTGCCCTTTCTATTTCCATTTCTTGCTGTAGTTCTGGACATCCTAGGATCCTAGGGATCCAATCTTTTATAAACTCTCTCATATTCTTGCCTTCTTCATCTTCCTTAAGGCCCACTATCTTTATGTTATTTCTTCTGTAATAATTTTCCATTATATCTATTTTCTGAGCTAACAGTTCTTGTGTCTCTTTAACTTTTTTATTAGATTCCTCTAATTTCTTTTTTAAGTCCTCTACCTCCATTTCTACTGCTGCTTCTCGTTCTTCCACCTTGTCCATTCTTTTTCCCATTTCTGATAAGGTCATATCTATTTTATTCATTTTCTCTTCTGTATTGTTTATTCTTCTTCTTAAATCATTAAATTCTTGCGCTTGCCATTTTTTAAATGACTCCATGTATTCTTTAATAAGAGAAAGTAAATCCTTTGTCTTGCCTTTCCCTTCTTCTTCTATTTCACTGTACTCTTCCTCTTCCTCTTCTTCTTCCTCTGGGTAGCCAGTGAGATGCTTGACAAAACTTTTTTTTCCCAGAAGCCCAGATCCATCTGCCCAAACAGATAAATAACCGCTTGGTTTGTTTTATCGGTCTAGAGAAAATTGTTTGAGGAGGAATATGTACGGTTTCGAAAGGAGCAGTTCTTCAACCTGACCCCTTTTCGAGAACACAGGGCAAACTTCAGAAAGAAGCTACACACTCCTCCTTTGGCCAGTAAGTGGTTCTCTCCTCCTGCTCTCGTTGGAATCGCTAAGGGTTGCCAGCCCTTAATTGTTTGCTTGTGCCATTAAACCTGCATTCCATTTGTGGATGCCAAACATTTCTTCCCCCACCCCACCAGGGACCTTGGGTGAAAATGTTTAGTAGTAAACACAAAAATCTGCAAAGACCATGCTTGAAGTTAAAAACACAATGCAACACAACTCAGCAGATCAAACAGTGACCTTCATAGAGCAAATGCCCATAACCAATGTTTGAGGCCTTCAACAAGGTATGAAAAAATGTGGGCGTCTGAACAAAATGGTGGGGGAGGTGCATAGTCCTAAAGGCAGAAGGTAATTGGTGGATAAGGGAGGGTGGGCATGCCAGCAAACGGGGGGAGGGGGGCTCTGTGAATGGAGAGGGAAGGTGGTGGAAAGAAGGTAAAGGGAAGGAAGAGGAGGCTAGCAGAAATTGGCGAAGTCTATGTTGATATCATCCAGTTGGAAAGTACCCAGACGGAACATTAAGTGCTGTTCTTCCAATTTACGGGTAGCTTGGTAGGGATGGGGCCATGGACAGATATGTCATTGTGGGAGTGGGTTGCGGAATAGAAGTGATTGGCCTCTGGGAGATCCCTGTCACTGATGTGGACAGAGTGAAGGTACTCTGCAAAGTGATTGCCTAGTCTTTCCAAGGTCAAGAAGGCCCACAGCAGGAGCACCAGATGCAGCCGGTGACTCCTGCAAATACAAGTGTTGTTTCACTTGAAAAGACTGTTTGGGGCCCTGAGTGGAGGTGAGGGAGGAATATGGCTCTTCCTGCGGCTGCAGGAGCGATTGGTGGGAAGGGATGAGTGGATGGGGGAGTGGTCTCCACTTGGTGGTGGGATCGTGTTGTAGTTGATGGAAGTTACGGACTATAATATGTTGGATGCGGAGGGTGGTAGGTGAGAACAAGGGGAAGCCTGTGTTTGTTGCGTCTGTTGACAGAGGGGGCCAGGGCAGAGGAGCGGGAGATGGATGTAAGGGGTTTGGTGGTGAAGGGGTGTAGATGCCAATGGCAAGGCCATTATTTATTGACCATCCCTTTGCCCCTGAGAGAACAGTTTCTCCTGAACAGCCGGGAGTTTAGCACAGCTCCCACTGACCCCAGTGAGGAACTAAGCTTTGTTATGGACCAGTTTGTGAGGCTCTTTGTTCTCCTCTCGTGCTCTGCATTTTTACTCGCTGACCCTCGCTTTTCATTTTTCAGACCAGGAAAACATATCTCCATATGCAGTGGCTCATAGGGCGGGCACACAGATTTCATACTCGCACAGTCCTCTGCGTACTCCAAGTCCTCCAACGGAAGACAGTAATGCCTGGAGATATTTCCTGCCAACCACCCACGAGTTGTATCAGGTTTTGGGGATTAATCCAGAGCGGAGGTCAGTGTTAATGATCATTACCTTGTTCCATCCATTAACCCACCAGCATCTCCCAGTTTCACTGGCCATTCACGCACTGACCTTGACAATTCTTACCTGCTCAATACTAATTGTGATCTTTGTTCTATTGACCTTTTATTTCCTTGTTGCCCAAGAATCTTTGTACTTCAGCCTTTATAACACCTAATGTTGAGGAAAACTACAACAGAGAATTCCTCGAGAACCACGTGCTTCCTACTATTGTTCTATATGACCCCTCATCCGTACCCAGTCCATCCATCCTTTTAGTATCTCCCCTGTCAATGCCCTTTTGAATTCCAGTTCAATAGGATTGATGTTGCCTCATGTAAAGCAACATCTTTACAATCCTGCCCACCTGTGACGCCACCTTCAGGGAACTATGTATCTGTATTCTCGGATCTCTTCTCCACTACTCTCCCCTCTAAGCTGTGCACACACGTTCTGCAACCAACGTTCAAAGGAAATTAATGTGCGCACAAAAGGATAGTTACCTAAAATCATGTAGTCATTAATAATTCTACTTCTTGACTTCGGTGTGCACGCACTATTGCCACAGAAAAGAAATTTGCAAGACATAAGTGTAGAGCGTGTCGAAAGAACCCAAGACTTGTTGATCCAAACCAAGGCTTTTATTAACTAGAAGACTGGAGCATATCACGTGTAGGTCGACCAGTCCAGAATGACCTGGTCTGGCGAGGAGCAATCCTTTAAGACCTGCCAGTAGGTGTGGCTACGCTCTCAGCCAATCACAGTCATCCTACACGACCATCTGTACATAGACACATTGGTGATAGAATGTGTACTATCACAATAAGATTAGAGAGAACATTGCTCTCCACTCAATCCAGGGGTTAGCCTGGTGAGTAATGCCTCCAAGGAGTTTGTTCCTGGAGACCAGAGTAGGTAGTCTGCTGTCTCACCCAGGTAGTAAGACTCCATTTCGTGGTGCACTGCTCTGGATTTTCTTCAGTTTATTCTCTCGCCTTCCCCAGTCAGCAGGTGCCTCATTCACCTTTCCTTTGAGGATACTCTCGATATGTGTAGATGCAACTTTAATCTGTTAATCTTGAAGCCAATGCACTGCAGAGGATGACTGCAAACACAAGCAGCATCATCTTGCGGTACAAACGCATCTCCTTGGTCTACTCTACAGCCTCCTCCTCGTTTAATTCTGCATGGTTTGGCTGTAGAAGAGGCACTGTGTGTCTGCTAAGCATGCTCTGATGTGTTTCTTGGGTATTTTGAGTGTTTCCTGTGCTGACTTTGACTTCCTGTATGTCTTGCAGCTTCAAAAACACACCTACAGCTGCATTTAAAAGATCTGGCAGTAAGCGAGAAAACCCATCCCATGGACGAGATTCGGCCTCCCAAACAAGGAATGCATTTGGTTGCCTCAGCTCTGCTCTCTTTTTGAATGAATCTGATAATTCTTTTTACATTGGGTCCTTGAACACACCCATCTAATGGGGCCCCTTTACTTCTCGAGAGGCTGGTGATGCCAACCACCTGCAGTCGGAGATTCTATTCCTTGCTGCTGTAAAGCATGAGATTTCCATTTGTAGTCAGTGTATATACAGTGATATTCTTCAAAGCATTGTGTTCCAGGGCAGGACAAATTAATTCATAGGAAAGTTTTTAGAATTGAAAATGACCCTGAGTAGATTCTCAAGTTGTTTTTAAAGTTGGAGTTGTGACACCCAACTATTTGGGTCAGTGTAAATGCATTTAAATTCTCCCCAGTGCAAGTAATCATGGCTGGCTTTCTGGAACAGAGTAGGGGTAAGTTTATGCTTGAGATTCTATGCAATGACAGTTTTGACAAGCTTGCAACAAAGTGTCTTTTAATAAAGTTTATTTTGCCAATACAATGGCCTTATTTTTGTTTGCTTACCTTGCAGCTGAAGGGTTCATATAATTTGGCAGTAAAAGATTTTATTATGTCTTTGGAATATTAAATCTTGGGCATTGACTTAAAAACTATAAGACAAAATAGGCTTTTCAGCCCATCAAGTCTGCCCTGCCATTTAATCATGAGCTGATCCATTTACCCACTGCCCGGCCTTCTCCCCATAACCTTTGATGCTCTGGCTAATCAAGAACCTATCGATCTCTGCCTTAAATACACCCAATGACCTGGCCTCCACCATTGCCTGTGCCAACATATTCCACAGATTTACCACCCTTTGGCTGAAAGAATTCCTTCACATCTCCGTTCTAAGTGACCACCCTTCAATCCTGAAGCTATGTCCTCTTATCCTAGAGTCTAGGCTCTCCCGCCATAGGAAACAACCTTTCTACATCTACTCTGCCCATGCCTTTCAACATTTGAAATATGTCAATGAGATCCCATCTATCTTTTCCCCCCCCCCTCCTAAATTCCAACGAGTACAGACCAAGAGCTATCAAAGGCTCCTTTATTTCCTGAAATCATTGGAGCGAAACTCTTCTGAACATCCTCCTAAGCTCGGTAAATGATCCAATGGAGGAATCAGATTTTGAGTGACCTACTGAAGAACTTGTGTGGTGCCCCTGGTGAGAAATTACATCAGCTGTCTCTTTAACAAGGGCCTGGCAGGGGAGAGGGTAATGATCTTGTTTCTGATCAAGGCTGTGGATTGGAGCATGTTTCCTGAGCCCAGGGTGATCCTCTAGTTCAGAGTGTCAGACAATAGTAAGACATTGTTTCCAAGATTAGATGAGTTTATCTTCAGTATTTTTTAATTTAGACGTACAGCATTTGGGACAAAGACACCTTTTTTCCTTGTCCCTTTTAAATTTTTAATCAAACAATTTGCATGTAATTCAAGAGCACATTCCAGGTTTTATTCAAGGTTAATTTTAACCATGTAGAAATTGCAGTGCTTTTTGTACATCGTCCCCTCATTTCAGACCACCATAATGCTTGGGTCATTTGGCTTCACAGGTCTTTGAGATTACACAGGTATGTTCAATTGCTTTATTGGTGCAGGTATAAGAGAGCTCAGCTTGCTTCGAAGCTTTTGATCACCTGTAGTTCCTATTTTTCAACATGAGGTCCAGAGTTGTGTTGCTACAGGCTTCAAAGATGATCAAAAGCTTCAAAGCAAGCTGAGCTCTTTTATACCTGCACCAATGAAGCAATTAAACATACTTGAGTACTCACAAACACCTGTGAAGCAAAATGTCCCAAACATTGTGGTGCCCTGAATGGGGGAATATAAAAAGTGCTGTAACTTCTACATGGTCAAACCAAAATGTATATAAATGACAGTGACTGAGTATATAGATATGTTTTTGGGAGATAAATTGGTAAAGGTTTGTTAGATTACGTACAAAGACTTTAAAACAGATCTTATTTAAAATACTGGAGCTCTGCCCCATAGTAGATGTATTGGCTCCAGGGCTTTTGAAGAGTGCTCAACAAACTTTACCAATGGATTGTTGTTTGCAAAAGGCAACAGATGAAAGAGTATAGTAGAGCCGCTGCTGTCTGGAAGAGAACTTGCTGTTCTGAGAGAGTCCTGTGGTTTTGCAAGCAGAGAGAGTCAAACAGGCTCTCTCTCAGAAAGAGAGAGAGAGACACACACACACACACATCACTTGACAGTGTTACAGCCAGCAGAAGTAGCTAGGACTGGAACAGGACAAGCTGGCAAGCCTTTTGAAAGCTCCAGTTGTAAGAAGGCCTGGTCAAACCCCTTGTGGTTCATGCAAGAGGAGAGGACTGGCTGTCTAATGTTTCACTTGGAATAAGTGAAACAGAAAGGAAGTCTGTGGCAACCTGAAAGAAAGAGGTTATCATCTGGAGGGCCCGGATGGGGCAAGTTTCTTGAGCAAGATACCGAAGTGGCTGATTAAAAAGGAACAACAAATCTCTCTCTGAAAACCGACAAGAACCTTCCTGAGTGGTAATCATTTACCTTTCAAGCACCAAACCCTGGTGAACTTTATAAATGTTAAATTCTGTGCACAGTATAAGAATTGCCTGCAACCAGTGAACTTGGAGGAATGAGATTGAGCTGTGAATTAAAGGACTTTTCTGAACTTACACATGTGCACTTAGAATTAGAAGGAGGTTAAGTAAGTCAATAGAGATGTGAAAGTTTGATTCTATTTTCATGTTTAAAGATAATTAAAAGCAATTTTTGTTTAAGAAACCATTTGTCGTGGCAAATATCTATTGCTGCTGGGTTTTGGAGTCCTCTGGGCTCATAACATGACCTTGAATAAAATTTGGAATGTGCACTTGAATAGCATGTGAATTATTTAATTACAAATTAAAAACTGTGGAGCACCAGGGCAAATAAATTTTTAAAAACCTGTCTTTATCCCAAACATTGGAGGACAATGTAACAGGCTCAGTAACGGGCTTTTCCAGCCCATGTGCCTGCCGAAACACCCCAAATAACCTAAGACCTACCAGGTCTTAAAGGGTTGGAGGAAACCTCTGCAAACATGGGGAGAATGTACAAACTCCTGACTGACAGCGCAGGATTTGAACTCTGGTCGCTGTAATCACGTGGCACTAATGATAACCATGCCTCATCTTGGTCTCAATGTTTTGTTTTGCTGCCAAGGAGATTCTGGCTAGATCCAAATACCAGATCTGAAGTGTTTAAAACCAAAAAAAAGGCAGCACAACGCAACGCTTTTACAGCACCAGCGGGGTTTGAATTCCGTGTTGTCTGTAAGGACAAGTTTGTACATTTTCCCAGTGTCTGTATGGGTTTACTCCGGGGTCTTTGGTTTCCTCCCACAGTTCAAAATGTACTGGGAGTGTCGGCCAATGTGGTGTAAATTGGCCAGCAGGGACTCGTGGGCCGAGATGGCCTGTTACAGTTCTGTATATCTAAATTTTTTTTTAAATCAGCAGATGCTGGAAATTCGACATCTGCACATTGTTGGATGGGAGCCTGCTTGCTTCGCCCTGTGTGAATTGGAGTTTGTTTCCTACCTCTTCACTTGTATAAAACCTTCAGCTGGAAATGTGTTTTCAAGTTTGAGCTTTCGAGTGTTGGTTCAAATTGGGCTCCAGATACACGTACAGGTGGGCACGGGTCTGTAAAACGGAGCACGTTGGTTGCCTTTCCTGTGTGTGTGTGGTTCTAATGGAGGCAGGCCCATCTTCAGATTTATTGCCAGAGCACATATAACCCTGAGATTATTTTTCCTGCCAAAGAGATGCAAGTGAACTGTGCAATAGAGACTGTGCACAAGAGTCCTTAAATGAATTTGTGGTCGGGGAGTCTGATGGTGGAGGGGGAGCAGCAGTTGCTGAACCTGGCTGGTGCGAGCCTTGGGGCACCGACACCTCTGTGAGAAGTGCCTTCGCGTTCACAAAATATGCTCAAGACAAAAGTTGAGAACAAAGAACATTTATTTATATTTACAACATTGCAAGTTTGGGTACTCTCCCCTTACCTCGGGAAAGTACCCCGAGGGCGGGAAGCCTCTTTGTTTTTATACAATTTTCACTTCACCTCCCCTTACATTTGTCCTTCTTGGATTGGTTTGGCACTTTTTCCTATTTGTCTGACTCTTGACTGACTCCAACTTTCTCTTATCCCGTGCTCACACCTCCTTTCCCCACCCCCTATTAAACAAACTGTCAGAAGTACAAATTCTCACACATGAGTCTCTTTAAAGTTGGTGACACGACAAGCTTTATTAACAAGTCTGCAGAGTTGGACTCAACTGGCTTCTCGCCAAGTCAAGCCCCGATACATACAGTGCATTGATTTTTATACCTTTTTTGCTTGTCCTTCCCCTCCTCTTTAACACTGTTTTAATTGGTTAGTTTGTGCAAAATCATTCTAAGTACACTTGCATTTGTAATTATCATGTTAGTTACGTATACTACGAACTCTGCACACACTAAATTCTGTTTTTCACTCTTTTATCAATCTTTGGCTCCTACATGTCTCTTTGTGACCATGAAAGATCTCTGTTTGTTATAACATTGTCCAGCTGAACTTTTATGGTAAGCTCCCTGTCTATTCTGGCTTCCCCTTTTATGATTAATCATCACATTTTAACTTAAGCCCTTTTTAACCTAAATTCTCTATCTATAACAATCCACCCCTTTCTTTCTTTAAAATGTGTGTACTATTTCTGAATGGGGGCCTTAACCCAGGGAAGAGAACCATCTTCTGATAAATCAATTTCGTGCTGAAGTAAAATTCTAACTGGGTCTCCCAGGCCCCCTGGCTGCATGGTCTGCTGGACCATCGAAATCACTAGGCTGCGCAGACAGGGAATAAGACAGGGTAAAACAAGCAGGAGGAACAAAACACCCCCGATGACCCACAATAAGGTGCGCCACCAGGTTCCTCCAAACCATTTGTCCAACCAATTTAATTTTGCGAAAGGATGCCAGGTCTGGACTGGAACATGGGACAAAGTGCGAATATTATCAGCGATTTTGCGAACGGCTTGGCCATTATCATCAATCTTTAAGCAGCAGTTAGTCAAATTAAGCTTTCCACACACCCCCCCTTTTGTGGCCAGCAAATAGTCCAGGGCCAGACGGTTCTGATAGATAGCAGAGCGCACCTGACCCTGCTGGGAGGCAAGCAATTGCAGGGCTAGAGCCGTTTGGTTTGTAACAATCTCAAGGACCGCCTGCAAGCGAATAATGCGATTTAGCATATAAATAGGAGTACGGTAACCCCAGGATCCATCTTGGGCCCATGTCTCTCTTTGGCTTGGCTTCGCGGACGAAGATTTATGGAGGGGGTAAAAAGTCCACGTCAGCTGCAGGCTCGTTTGTGGCTGACCAGTCCGATGCGGGACAGGCAGACACGATTGCAGCGGTTGCAAGGGAAAATTGGTTGGTTGGGGTTGGGTGTTGGGTTTTTCCTCCTTTGCCTTTTGTCAGTGAGGTAGGCTCTGCGGTCTTCTTCAAAGGAGGCTGCTGCCCGCCAAACTGTTCCGGAGGCCAGTCATCTCCCCACTGTCCCAAATGCACCGTGCTAGAGCGGGGTCGACGGTGTAATGCATCAAAAACCTTCACTCCCAATCTATGACCGTGATCGTGGGGTAGGAGGAAAAATTCTGGGCGAATTATTTCCAGGAAACAAGTTCCACTCCACTGCAAGGGGAGGCGGGTATACGCTTTATCACCACACACCCAGAATAACCCATTTGAGGAGACTCCATATCCCCGTTCCCAAACCCTTTTAAGGGTGGGGTTTGATTGGTATGGTCCTGTGATGGTGGAGCTGCTACAATTCCAAAGCTGAAAACTGCCATTAGATAGGGGTAAGCAATCAGTCTTAAAAACAGTGGATAGGAACCAAGTCAGGGGTTTAGGAAACCAAGTGAAATTACCAGGCGAAATGCGGATCCATACAGCCTTGCAGGGACTTTTTCCTACCGGGTACTTGCCGGCTCGTGAGAGGCAATAAAAACCGGAGGGGACGTTGGAAAGAGACCAATTCTCCCTTGACCTTGTTCGGTTAGTGGTCCAAACCCAGGAGATCATGGTCCATGAGTCGAGGGACTCCCCCCACCAAGGCCATTGCTCTGACATCCGTGGACCTCCACAGACCCAACAATTGGTTACATTAAAAGTTCCTGCAATTCTAGTTGCAAGATCAACAAAAACGTTGTCTCCCTCAATTGCGTGGCCGAAACTTTCATGGCCATTTGGATGGACCCGAACCAAGTCCAGATGCCCCAAAGGGGCAGGCACTCCTGAGTGTGGAGTGGGACTCTCTACCGGAACAGTACGCTGGTGTATGCAGAACCAGAGTCCATCAGGGCATGGTGGGCCTGACTCACCCTCCCAGGGCCAACCGTTAAGAGGGAAAGGAGTACTATTAGGAATCTGTATATAATGACCCACACTACTTCCCTCATTCTCCGTACAAGGGGTATATGGATGTTGGGTGGTATTTTCTGCCCAGCATTTCTTAGGAACTGAGGTATGGGAAATGAAACTTCCCTCCTTTCTTTCCCAAGTGCGGTCCTGAAAAAGGACTACTGTGTCTCTGCACTTCTTACACTTCAGACCTGACAAAGACATAGGCAAACCAAGAAAAACCAAAGCATATAACAATAACATTGTCAATCAAGTCTTCCTGCAAAATTGCAAAGTAAGAGGTTTGTCTCCAGGAACACAAGTCCAATCTGAGTGCGTATCAGGGTCCTGAGGCGCCTCTACAGGTCCCTTAA
Source organism: Narcine bancroftii (assembly GCF_036971445.1). NCBI lineage: Eukaryota > Metazoa > Chordata > Chondrichthyes > Torpediniformes > Narcinidae > Narcine > Narcine bancroftii. The sequence continues at coordinate 246,256,090 of NC_091471.1, forward strand.
ATCTGGATGCGTGCGTCCACCCCTTCTCTCTTGTTCGTATTGCAGCCTCTGTAGTCAAGAGAACTTGGAATGGACCTTCCCACTGTGGCTGGAGTTTTTCAGTTTTCCAGGTTTTGATGAGAATCCAGTCTCCCGGTTCCACCTTGTGTAAAGAAAAGTCTAGAGGCGGTGTTTGTGCCAATAGTCCCCTCTTTCGTAAATCTGTAAGAGAGCGTGACAGTGCCTGTAAATAGTTCCTAACAAAAATATCCCCTTCCCCCAAGGTGGGACACCCCTCAACTATACTCCAGAAGGGAAACCAAAACATCATCTCATAAGGGGACACCCCCACATCCCTGCGTGGGGCAGTACGAATTCTCAATAAGGCCAGGGGCAGACACTTTATCCAAGGCATTTTAGTCTCCACCATTAATTTTGTCAATTGCGTCTTTAGGGTTCCATCAGGCAGCTGGCTTGCGCCCAACTGAGCCATGTCCTTTTCTTCCTTAGCAGTGAAAATGGGAGCTTTTTTTAATACCTTGTCTTATTGGTATTAAGGTCAGCAAACGGACTTCCTGTTGCATGGCCGCCCTTTTGGCCTCTTCATCAGCCAGTCTGTTCCCAATTGCGGTCGGGGTATCTTCCATCTGATGGCCTGGTATGTAGACCACTGCTATTTCCAGGGGTAATGTCAGGGCTTCCAAAGTCAGAGTAATCATCTGTTCGTGTGCCAATTCCTTTCCTCTTGATGTAATCAGACCGCGCTCCTTCCAGATCTTACCAAAGGTATGCACTACCCCGTATGCGTATTTGGAGTCAGTGTAAATTGTTCCAGTTTTCTCTGCCAGTACTCTGAGGGCTCTCTGCAAGGCATATAGTTCGCAGGACTGTGCCAACCAGCTTCCGGGTAGCCTCGCGAATTCTACCACTTCCCAAGCATCTCCTTCTATTATGGCATACCCGCTTCTCCTCATTCCGTCAACACATCTGGCGGAGCCGTCAATGTAGAATTCATATCCCTCTCCCAGGGGAGTATCGCAAAGGTCCTCTCGGGTCTTGGTCTGGAGATCCGTCAACTCGACACAGTCGTGCTCCACTTCTTCCCCTGTTTCACCGTCGTATAAAAACTGAGCTGGGTTGCAACTATTATTCTTAGCAAACTGTAGGTCTTCTCCGACCATTAAAATGGTCTCGTACTTTAATATGCGGGAATCAGTCAGCCATCGATGGGCGGTTTGTGCTAATAGAACACTCACAGAATGGGAGGTGTACACAGTTATCCTTCCTCCAAAAGTGAGTTTGCGTGCCTCCTCCACCAACAGAGCAGCAGCCGCTACTCCCTGGATACACGTCGGCCATCCGCGAGACACTGGGTCCATCATTTTGGACAGGAAAGCCACTGGGTGTCGCTGACCACCTTTTTCCTGCGTCAAAACTCCCACAGCTGTTCCTTGGTTATGAGTGACAAATTGCTGGAAGGGTTGTTTTAAAGAGGGCAGAGTGAGTACCGGGGCCCGCGTCAGGCAATGCTTCAAGTCCTCAAGCCATCCCTTCTCCTCCTGGGTCCATTTCAATGGATATTCATCTTCATTTGTCAACTTTTCATTCATAAACTTCACCAAAGCTGAGATAGGGTTTTGTTTCCTTTCCCCTCTGGACTCGGCATTTATCTGTCGGATAGTCTGTACCATAATCTTCGCTGCCCTCTTTTGACCTTCCTCTTCCCTCTGCACATATACTCTTTGCGCCTTTTTTAACAGGTCGCTCAAGGGTTTTTCATTCCAGTCCTCCTCCTTTTCTAGTTTCTTCCTAATGTCCTGCCACGATTTGGACACAAATTCGATTCGAATAAGCTGTTCACCCATTGGTGTACTAGGGTCTACACCCGCATACTGTTGGACATTCTTTCTCACCCTCTCCAAGAAATCCGTAGGGGACTCATCTTTCCCCTGGTGGTTCCCAAATGCCTTGGCGAAATTGTGACCCTTTGGCACAGCCTCCCGTATTCCTTTAATCGTCCACTCTCTGTATTGTCTCATACTTGCCAATCTCTCGGGTGTTCGTTTGTCCCACCTGGGTTCATTCAGGGGATATTTTTGTTCATGGGGTCTGGAGTCCCCAGGTTGTTCACGTTCCCACATGAGGAGGGTAGCCTGTCGAATCATCTGCCTCTCCTGGGGTGAGAATAATGTTCCCATTATTGCGTGCATCTCTTCCCAGGTATATGTATTTGGTCCCAGGAACTGGTCGAACTGTTCGGCCAGTCCCATGGGATCTTCCAATAGACTTTTCATTTCCTTCTTAAATCCCCGCACCTCAGTACTGGTTAGGGGAACGTTTACATATCCCGTTCCCCCTCCCGGTCCTCCCATAGGAACTTCCCTCAGGGGATTTAGGCTTACTGGATCCTTCGATGGTCCTGGACCAGTCTGGGATCTGGTCCAGGGTCGGTTTACCGATGGAAGTTTAGGGTCCGACTCCCTTAATTCATTCCTTCGTTCCCGGCCCCTTCCGGGACAATCAGATTCATCACCTTTCCCCTCCAGCAGCGAGCTTCCCTCGGGCGCAGTGGGCACCGGGGGAACATAAAGATGGGGGAGGTTGTCCAAAGGTTCCCACTTCTTTTCTCCCGCTACCCTCAATTTAAAACATTTTGTTAAGGATCCTGGCCAGGGAACCGAACAAAATGCATACGCCGACTCTTCTTGATTCACCTTTTGTCTCGAGTTTACATATATGTTTAATGCTTGTCTAACCCAATCCTCATCAGATCCAAATTTCGGCCACCAGACCGAGGAACCTTTGATAGGCTGTTTCGACCAAAGAAGACAATATTGAACCATCTTTTTCTTGTCTTTGTCTCGATATCGTTTACTATCCCAATTTTCAAACATTCTCCCCAAAGGGCTGTCAAGGGGAACCCCCCCCGGAAAAGTCCTGATCTTTCAGACGAGCCCTTAGATTTTGATCCTCCCATTTTCCTGCCTAGATCCGCTTATCGTTGCTGAGGACCCCCCCCCCGTTCGGGACCCTACTCCCTTTCATCTCGGACGCCTCGTCGGAGGTACTATCCCTCCGCCGGTTCCCGCCGAGGTTTCCCTGGGGTCTATCCTAAGGTCCCACGACAGGGTCCTCACGCCACGACAAAGGCTCTACACCTGATTTATCGTTTTATATATTTTTTTTCCCCGTCATGACCGTTACCTGGGTGGTCTCGTCCGTCAATCCCCACACCACAATCGTAAGTCGTCACTTACCGGTGTCTTCCTGGGGATTGAACCATCACCCCTCTCCTTTTCATCTTGTCGTGTCACCTTGTCCGGATACTACTCGCTCAAGCCGCCCGAGGCGACGAGCAAGGGACTAGGAGCCGCTGAACTCAGCGGGGTGCACCACCTCCGATGTCCCCCTTTCTCGCCTCCTCCCACGGCTGGAGTGTAGATCCCGGACGAGCCCCCAGTTGTCAGAAGTACAAATTCTCACACATGAGTCTCTTTAAAGTTGGTGACACGACAAGCTTTATTAACAAGTCTGCAGAGTTGGACTCAACTGGCTTCTCGCCAAGTCAAGCCCCGATACATACAGTGCATTGATTTTTATACCTTTTTTGCTTGTCCTTCCCCTCCTCTTTAACACTGTTTTAATTGGTTAGTTTGTGCAAAATCATTCTAAGTACACTTGCATTTGTAATTATCATGTTAGTTACGTACACTACGAACTCTGCACACACTAAATTCTGTTTTTCACTCTTTTATCAATCTTTGGCTCCTACATGTCTCTTTGTGACCATGAAAGATCTCTGTTTGTTATAACATTGTCCAGCTGAACTTTTATGGTAAGCTCCCTGTCTATTCTGGCTTCCCCTTTTATGATTAATCATCACATTTAACTTAAGCCCTTTTTAACCTAAATTCTCTAACTATAACAAAACTCTTTGTGTGTATGTGCATATTTCTGTCTGCTTAATTCCTCTGTTATCTTGTTTACTTTGTTCTGCTTTTTCATGCGCCATTTTACACAAAGAACATTTTAGCTTTTTCCTTGCTTCTTTTCTTTCTACCTTCTATAACTGTTTCAGAACTCCTACCATTAAAATAATAACTGTTTCTAAACTCCTACACCTCTGCCCTGATGGCAGCAGCGAGAACAGAGCGGGGCCTGGGTCGTGACGGGTGGTTCTGCCTGCGAGGCCCTGGGCTGTGCCCTCTACCTTCGGGAGGGCTTTCCGCTCATGGGGTATTGGTGTCCCCATGACCAGACCGGGATTCAGCCCCAATTTGGAAGGAACCCCTGACGATGAACCTGGAGCTTGGAAAGTTTTAATGTATCCAAAAGTTCCCCCTTTTTCTCGCTGCTCTGTGACCGCTTGGGTTCATTGTGACGTCAAGCCAGCGAAGGTCAGTGGACCCGCAGTGTAGCTGTCCCCGGAATCACGTGACCGGCCATCACATGACTCGAAGCGATGGCCGCGCTGGTCGCTGAGCTCCTGTGTGCCTGCTTCGTTTTCTTCTGCTCCGGGACCCTCGGGGATGGGGAGCCGAAGGCGGGCTGTGAGTACCGGGTGAGTGGTGAGCCGTTCCGGCCCGGGGGATCCGACTCCTGTCTACGGTCCGGGTGAAGGCAGCGGCGGAGTTAAAAGGCTGGCAATGAACAGGCGCCGTGAACTGTGACAGAGTTTTTGCCCTGGATATTTTTATATGCATTTCACCAAAATGTTTCACTTGGGCAAAGGAAGTTCCATTGCTTTAACTCACTTGCCGCGGGCTGTCACAATTTGGGGAAGTCAGTGGTGTCAGCACCACCCCTTCAGCTCCATGGTTATTGGCGACACTCCACCTTGATCAAGGGTAAAACACGAAGGTTTGCAGGTGATTGAAGTTTAAAAAAAAACACCCACACGAAATGCTGGAGAGATTCAGCAGGTCCCTTATGGAGCAAAGGTAAAGAGATACAGAATTGACGTTTCGGGCTTGAGCCCTTCATCAGTGGTGGCTGGAACCCTGGGGGAAGGGGGATGAAATGCAGACTTGTCTTAGAAACCAGATCCATGGGATTTTTTAATTGGTTTTCCACCTAATTCAACAGGTCAAACCTTAGTTGCTGTTAATTTTTTGAAAATCTAAGTTGTAATTCTAGTGTCAGGATGCAAATGCAAGCCAGTGTCACAGGGTAAGATGATTTGTGGACACTTCCTCAACTTTATCACAATGTGTGATGTGGGTGGGGGGGTGGGGTGGGGGGCTGGAAGCTTCCAGTTCGGAGTTGAGCTGAATCCCGCATTCCTGGCGCGAGATGGTCAACAGAGACGGTCTGGTGGATTTTAATTTTGAGAAGCTGTCACAATATGTGGGGTTGAACAAGGTCTTTTTACCCAACATTTGTGTGAACCAAGATGCCTGCCTGAGCTGGAACAATCTGTTTGTTTGGCCCATGCTCTTTAAATGTTCCAGGGTTGATTGGTGCACAGTATCTGGATGCCTTGTGGATCAGAAGGGTCTATTATTGTGCTGTCTGTCTCAGACTCTGCCACATACTGGGGGAGGAGGGTAGTTTACAGCAGTCAAGTAACCTACCACCCTGCAAGTCTTTCGGGGCAAAATGCTGTTACAGTGCCAGTGACTGGGGGGTTGAATCCGGCACTGGCTGTAAGGAGTTGGTACGTTCTCCCCGTGTCTGCATGGGTTTCCTCCCACCATTCAAAACGTACTGCGAATTGGGGCAGTACAGGCTCGTGTGGGGGGGAACCAGAGGAAGGTCCCGGGGAGAAGCTGCGAACTCCAAGCAGCCGCCACTTGAGACCAAGATTGAACCCAGGCCACTGGAGCTGTGGGGGTTCCAAGGAGCTGCCCAATGTTTTAAATCAGTCAGTTCCTGCTGCAGTACATTTTAATCCACGTGAGAAATGGAAGCTAGTGTTTTGATGGCAATATCCCCGCTGTGCTTGCTGTATTGCATTTCCCCCCACCGCCCGAGACATTCTCACTGCAGAGCTGAGGGGATGCTGCAGTCTGTCAGTTGGGATTGCAACAAGGATGGGAAGCATTTCACCCTCTTGCCTTACAATCCAGATCATTGCTCAAGTATTTCAGTCATGTTGAGTTGCAGGTCGAAATGATAAAATTGCAGAAGCTATTGATACCTAAAAATAATACTAAAATGTAAAACAATACATTTCAGCTTTTTTCCTGCCATAAAGGCCCAGAGGACTCCAAAACCTTGCAGCAATAGATATTCACCAAGACAAATGGTCACTTAAAGAAAAGTTGCTTTTAATTATCTTTAAACATGAAAATAGAATCAAACTTTAACTTCTCTCTATTGACTTACTTAACCCCCTTCTAAATCTAAGCGCACATATGTGTAATGTGTGTGTAAGTTCAGAAAAGATCTTTGCTTCACAGTCCAATCTCACTTCTCACTCTTCCAAGTTCACCGGTTGCAGGCAATTTTTCTACTGTGCACAGAATTGAACATTTATAAAGTTCACCAGGCTTTGGTACCTGAAAGGTAAATGGTTACCGCTCCGGAAGGTTCTTGCTGGTTTTCAGAGAGAGATGTGTTGTTCCAGGACATCCACAACTGATGTACTTCCATCAGTCACCTCAGTGTCTTGCTGACGAAACTTGCCCCTTCAGCAGAAGAATACCTCTTTCTTTCAGGTCACCACAGAGTTCCTTTCTGTTTCTCTTATTCCAAGTGAGGACAGCCAGTCCTCTCCTCTTGCATGAACCACAAGGGCTTCAACCAGGCCGTCTTCCAAAAGCTTGCCAGCTTGTCCTGTTTCAGTCCCAGCAAATTCTGCTGGCTGACACTGTCCAAGTGATCTCTGCTTGTCTCTCACACATCGAGACTGAGAGAAAGCGTGTTTGACTCTCTCTGCTTACAAAACCACATGACCTTCTTACAACAGCAAAATTCTCCTGCAGACAATAGCACTCCAGCCTTCTCTTTTATCTGTTGCCATGATAAACAATAATCCATTAGTGCTCTTGAGCACTCCTCAAAGCTCTTGCAAAAAGGTGTGAGAAGCCACTATGTCTCCAGGATGTCAAGTAAGATCTATTTTAAAGTGTTTGCATGTGACCTACTCTAACAAACCTTTTCCATTTTATCTCCCAAAAACATTATATATTCTGTCGCAAAGAGTTACCACGAGCATTGCCTAGTGCCCCTAATAATAAGAGAGGGAGAGGAGACTCCCTTCAGTCACTGAGTGTCCGCGGATTCGTCTCCAGCGCTTCTGCAGCCGCACAGACTCCTGTTCAAACTATCGGCCACCCGAGCTCCAGGTCCAAACCTCCAGGAGGATCAGGAAGCTTTGGACATCCAAGGCCTTTCTTGTCTTCAGCACCCTCTCAAATCCCAGTTCTGATACCTGTTTCCCATGAAGCAGTCTGGTGTGTGTCTGTGTCCGTGTGTCCCTTTCAACCACAACTCACCAGCAGTCTGCGTGGGTCCTTGACCCCCACACAGGTCACCTTCCCTGTAGGTTTCTTCTTGGTGATCTTCATCAGAGAACACTGGGCATCACATTTGTTCAAAAGATTTGCTTCCTAAAAAAAATTGGGGATTATGATGGACAACATCAAGCTGAGCGCAAAGATAATTTCAGATTTGCTGTATCACGTAGGAAGTTGAAGAAACATTATATGAACTTTTATTGAATTTAGAAGGTTTAATCGCATCACGATGCTGACACATTGTGTTAGTTCAACTGACCTAAAAATGTTTTGTCGCTGATTTTTGTACTCAGCATCTGATGCCTCTCATGTTAGTGTCCAACAATAGTCGGCCAGCATTCCAGTGACCCTGATACTGCTTTTCCATGGTTGCAACCTTTCACCATGTTCGTCACTGACTGCACCAAGATCAGCCAGGAAGAAGTCCAAGTGCGAATGCAGAAAATTAATTTTCAATGACGTGTTGTGTTTCATGTTTTCAGTAGACTTAAACGTAACAGGAAATCATAAAAATAGGTTGTCTCTAAAAAAAGGTATGTGATAGGAAAATGTTAAGGTAATTTTTTTGTGTGATCAGCAGCTTGAAATCCTTAAAATCCACCTAAAAGTGGCGAGGAAGTAAAACCTCTGTCTAGTGTCATCAACTTGATGTATTTGAGGATGAAATCAGTTGAGGATAAAAAATTGAACAGATGCCAGAGGGAACACCCTGTCATTCAGAGTTTATTTTAATTCATTCACCAATGGGCGTAGCCTTTCAAACCTACCCCCTCCTGTAAGAGCATTCCCTAATCTGTGAGCTCTGCCCGTTAGATGCTCCGCCATCTGTGTTTCCCTCCAAGTAGTCCAGCTGCTCCCCGACTTACGATGGTCCAAATCTGTACTTTAAAATTTTAACTCCGATCCACTCCCCACGCTTGCGATACGTGATACGCTACTCTCTCGCCATGCTGGGCTTCGTCACCATCCAGCAATTAATTTTAGTTCAATGCCTCATTCTTCATGCCCAGTTGCTTTCAGCTGTGTACGTTAATGTTTTTTTTCCAGTGTGGGATAAAGGATTTCAAAATTCTTAAAAAATGATAGGCGCGGTATTCCATTTTTTTTTTGACTTGCCGGAACGCGACCCTACCATAAGTTGAGGGGCACCTGTGCATCGCCCTGAAGACGCAGGCGACTGCGGGATGTGCCACAGCGCGCAATCTGCTGGAGGAACTCAGCGGGTCAAGCAGCCATTGGTGGGAGGGAAAGAACGTGCCTTGATGAAGGTTTCTGATAGGAAATGCCAGCCATTCTTCTCCTCCTCTCGAGTTCCTCCAACCACATGGTTTTTCTACATCATGCACCTTTTGATCCTTGCAGCATCTCCCCAAGGGTGAGTCAGAATGGGCAGTAAGTACTGACCTCACCTCTGCATTGGCTGGACAAAATAAATAAGACTCGGAGATGAGCTGGATGCTCCTTCCGGTGCCCAGTTCATTAGTTTATCCTCAATGGTGTTTAGCAACGTTGGCTAATTGGCCAAGACTCTGGGGTCTCCCTCCATCCCCATCTACAGGGATCATCGTGGAGGACCCCTTCCATCCCACACATAGCATCTTCTAGCTGCTCCCATCGGGAGAATTAGGCCGAGGAATCGGTTCTTCCCATAGGCAGTGAGAATGTCGAACAACCAATGAACTGCTCAAACTAACTCTCTGAGACCCTACTATTTATTTAACCATATTTATTTATAGTTCTACGTCTATGTGCACTGCATATGTATCGTTTACACGTGCACCCCAACTTACGATGGGGTGGCGTTCCAACAAATCCATCGTAAGTCGGAAAACATTGTGTCAAAAAAGAATATTGCACCGACCATTTTTTTTACTATTAAATTTTGAATACCCTTATTCCACACTGAAAAGGCCTTTAGCACGAGAGAGAATGCTGTGCGATACTCTGCCATCGTACAGCATCGCGAGAGAGCAGCATGCCGCAAGCGCGGAAACAGATCGGAATTCAAAGTTGAAAGTACGGATTCGAACCATTGCAACCTAGACAAATCGTAAGTCGGACTATCGTAAGTAGGGGAGCACCTGTATTGCTTTGCACCGAGGACTGGGGAACGCTGTTTCGTTGGATTATACGATCGGATGATAACGGACTTTGCAGCTTGCGGCTTCTGCTGTGTCTGACTGACACCAGTAATTCAACACCAGTAATTCTTCATTGATGAAAAATTGCAGTGGTTTGGGTTGTGGAAAAAAACCAAAAGCATTGCAGAAGCACGAGCCTTCTTCGGGGACAGCGTGAAATGCGCCCTGTACTTCTTCAAAATAGAGTGAAGTTGGAGCTGAAAGCAGATCACTGACCAGGCAATAGATCAACTCCTGTTGAGTGGAAATTGCTCCACCAACTGGCTGTTTGCTCTTGACTGTTGAGTAACAGAGGCCACGCAGGCTATTAGCGACTTGAGGCGAGGAACCCATGCAGGCCGTGCAGTCAAGGGATTCACACCAGGCTCTGACTGTTGGAGACTGACTGAAGGTATCGGAACTGGGACGCAAGAGGGTGCCGATGGCACTGAAGTGTCAGCTAGGGAGGGGGAAGGTTGGATCTGGAGCTCGCGGTGCTGATGGTTTGGGCTCTGTGTGCCTGCAGGGGTTGCAGAAGCGCTGGAGGCGAATCCATGGACGCTCAGTGAGTCTGGGGGGGGCGGGGGACGACTCTCTTTTGTTTCTCTTTTTCTGACTGAAGGAGGCGCTTACGGCAACTTCTGCCAATGGCGAATCTGTCCGCCTTACGACAGAAGAAAACAAATTCCGTGTAATCTTGCCCTGTCTTTATTACATGACAATAAATTGAATCTTGAATCCCAGATTGCTTGTTACAAAACGCAGTCTCGATAATGCAGCAGGTAAGATGTTGGGTATTTCACAGAGCAGGTTTTTGCCACAGGTGTTTGAATTGCTTTTTGGAGTTTGTGCTGCCAGTCTCGATCTAACTGCTCCCGTTGGGAGCCAATAAATGAATTGAAGAGGGCTCTGTGCACCTTCCTGGAGGGGAGTAGCATCCACCGCTCAAAACACTAGGGTTTTGCATTAAAAATAAAAATTAAACCTATATTTTGCTTATACCTTGATGAGGGGCTAAGCCTGAAACGTTGGCTATGTATCTTTATCTTTGCACGCCCTGATTTAACACAAATTTGGATATAACGTGATGAGTCGTTGGATTCTGGCATCGAGCTCCCGGATTGATTTAAAATACATACAGAATAACTGGGATGTCCCGAATAAAGGAGAAATGGAAATGATGGGGGTATGTGAATTAAACAGGGAAAGTCCAATTTAGTGCGACCCTGCTTTCGCGATGAGATTTTATGGACCCCAGCAATTGTATCATAACGGGGTTTCACTGTGTAAAGTACAGGTCAAGTCCCCCTTATCCAAAATTCCTGGGACCAGAAGTGTTTTGGATTTTGGAACACCATTTAAAAATATCCACTCATTCACTCAGACTAAGATACATGAATTCACATTACAGAATCAATATTTACATATGCATCTACACTCAGTAGTCCACTGCTTACGTCCACTAAGTCCCGTTCTCTGATCGGGATTTCGGAACTCTATGACGGACCACGGACAAAAAAAGTTTCAAATTTTCTTTCTTTTTCAATCTTTTTATTATTATTATAATTTATAAACACATACAGTTCAAAGAGATATAAAAAAATACATACTAAGTAATGAATTAATACAGAGATATTAAACAATAATATTACAGAATAAAAATATGTCATAAAAAATTTTTTTTTGATCAGTTTAGGGTGTGAACTATCTCTAAAACAAAAGATATAATTAATAACAATATATGAAAAAAGAGAAAAAAAAACCCCAAAAAAGAAGAAAAAACAAATCTGAATTTAAAAAAACTTAAAAAAAAACCTACAGATATAGCTAAACCACGCCGATCACTCCGATCTCATCTTACAGCCCAATTATCATACATAATCATAGAAAGAAAACAGAGCCAGATCAACTCACCACAAATGAAAATATTGAATAAATGGTCGCCAGGTTAACTCAAACTTAGAAGGGGATTCATAGACAGAGTTTCTAATTTTCTCTAAATTTAAACATAGTATAGTTTGGGTAAACCATTGGAAAACAGTGGGAGGATTTACCTCTTTCCAATTTAATAGTATAGATCTTCTAGCCATTAGTGTAAGAAAAGCAATCATACGATCCGCAGGAAGAGATAAATAAGTCAAATCTATCATAGGTAATCCAAAAATTGCAGTAATGAGATGTAGTTGTAAATCAATATTCAAAACAGTAGATATAATGGAAAAAATTTCCTTCCAATAATTCTGTAAAGAGGGACAGGACCAAAACATATGTGTAAGGGAAGCTATTTCCAATTGACATTTATCACATATAGGATCGATATGAGAATAAAAGCGATGGAGTTTATCTTTAGACATATGAGCTCTATGAACAACTTTAAACTGTATTAGTGAATGTTTTGCACATAGAGAAGAAGAGTTTACCAGTCGCAGAATTTTATTCCAATTTTCATTAGAAATATGAAGGTTGAGTTCTCTTTCCCAATCATTTTTAAACTTTTCAAAAGTCCCAGAATTTATTTTTGTAATTATATTATATAATTTAGATATCACACCTTTTGGAGGGAATTTTGAATATAGTATATCCTCTAAAACAGTCGTAGTCTCCCGATTGGGAAAAGAGGGTAAAGTCGAAACTAAGAAACTCCTAATCTGCAAATATCGAAAGAAATGAGATCGAGGTAAATCATATTTCATGGATAATTGTTCAAATGACATGAAAGAGTTATCCAAGAATAAATCCGAAAAGCATGTTATACCTTTAACTTTCCAGAGTAAATAAGCTTGATCAATTAGAGAGGGATGAAAAAGGAAATTTAGTACAATAGGAGTTTCCAAGATAAAATGACTTAGGCCAAAAAAATCTCCGGAATTGAAACCATATACGTAGTGTATGTTTAGCCATTGGATTATCAATTTGTTTATATAATTTAGTAAGAGTAAAGGGAGAGCAGCTCCCAAAAAGTTTCAAATTTTGGTGGGGTTCTGGGCCTGTGGACTGCTTGACCTACTGAGTTTCTCCAGCATTGTGTGTTTATTTCAATCACGATCTCTGCAGACTTTCGTGTTTTACTCCAGAGCTTTGCATTAACGCTGGTCCCTGCCGCTTCTTCTTCACCTAATATTTCTGTGGGGCATTCTCTAGCTAGATGGCATTAACATTCACTGCTCCAATTAAACCCCTGCCCTTCAAAGTTCAAATTCATTGTCAGAGTACATAACATCACATACAGCCTTGAGATTCTTTTTCCTGCGGGTGCAGCAGAATTTCTACTTACCAGTAGTGCAAAATTTACTCAAGAAAAAGATATGTATCTTTCTCTATCTCCCTGTCTCGTTTCTTCCAGCTCCTCGCCCCCTTCTTTCCTTCTCCGTCCACTCCTCCCCCATCACCTGCATTATTTCTCTTCTACCTTCTCACCCATTACCACTTATGTACAGCCTGTTGGCCGTACTCCTCCCCTGTCCCTTCTTCCCTCCTCTCCTCCCCCACCCCCTCCCACCTTTTAATTCAGATGCCTGCTGACTTTTTACTCGGACAGTTTAAAACTTTTATTTTCAGTTTGAAACTTTTATTTTCAGTTTTATTTTAATTTTTTCTGGTTCCTTTTTTTTCTATTTTTGCCATTTTCCTGAAATCCAGATACTGGGGATTTTACTGTAACGGGTGGAAGCAGGTCACCTTTCCACCTAGACTTCCGCAGCATGTCTAATGTCACAGAGTCTCTGCAAAATCATTTATATTTATATATGTACTGGATATAAACCACTTGTAAATACAGTAGTTCCCCCCTCCCCTTAATCCATGGTGGTATGTTCCAGGACCTTCCCCCCCCCCCCCCCGACCCCCCCAGCAGATGCCTGAAACCGCAGATAGTACCAAACCCTATAATATGTATGTTTTTTCCTGTACATACACACCTATGATCATGTTTAATTTATAAATTAAGATATTAACAATAATAAATAATAATAGAACAATTATAACAATATATTGTAATAAAAGCTGTGTGAATGTGGCCTCTCTCCATTTAATATTTTCGGACCATGGTAAACTGCGACTGTATGTCTAGATGTGCTTTGCACGTTTTTACCCCGGAGACCAAAGAGCGCTCTTTCATCCAGTTGTACGACAATAATAATAAACTTGAACTTAATCGGTGGGTAAGGGAGGGAGAGTGCGACAGGAAACAGAGGGAGGGGGAGATAGTTCTGTGATGGAAGCTGTGGGAAAGGAGACGGGGTGGGAAGAGAGGGAGAATGGGGAGTGGGCTAGCAGGAATGATTTTGCCATCCGTGTTTTGAATTAATCTTGAGCTTGGGTTTTCCTTGGGACCTCTGGTTTCCTCCCACCAACCAAAACGTACGGGGGACTGGGCTGAAGTGGCCTGTAACCGTGCTGAATATCAAAAATTTTAAAGATTACAATTGCCTTGAGAATGAAGGTGTTTCTTCTCCACAGAATTGTCCTGCCGTTAAGCCCAACATGCTGAATGTTCATCTCGTGCCCCACACTCACAATGATGTCGGCTGGCTGAAGACAGTGGATCAGTACTATTACGGAGGTGATTGTGCTTAAGTTCTTTACCTATTGGTTAGCGTCTTGCCTCGTCACAGAAGTGATGAGGAGTGGAGGAACAGGGCAGTTCCGATGTCGTTGGCCAGGTGGTTGACAGTTCTAGAATTGCACCAGAGCTCTGAGCGCAAACTCTGCACCAGACTCCAGCGTGCTGGACATCAGGTACAGTCTTCGCGATGCCTTGTTTGTGATCCTGGGTGGGTGCCGTGGTACAAGTTAGGAGCACGCTCGAAGAGGAACACAGCACATTCAGGCTTCCTCCATGGAAAGCAGCGGACAGTCGTCCTCTCAGGCCTGCGCCCTTCGTCGGGAATCCCTGAAGTCCCAACTGCCCGTTCGTTCTCATGGATAATACTGACTGACCCGCTGAGTTCCCCTAGCTCAGTGGTTTTCAAACATTTTCTTTCCTCTCACGTCCCACTTTAAGTCATCCCTATGCCATCGGTGCTCTGTGATTAGTAAGGGATTGCTTGAGGTGGGATGTGAGTGGGAAGAAAGTGTTTGAAAACCACTGTTTTAATTGTCCCTCATTGAGTGAAACACCACAGGCTGCAGACACTGTGATTGTAGTAAATGCACCAAAATGTTGGAGGAACTCAGCCGGTCTTTAGAGCATCTATAGGAGACAAAGGTATTTCGGGCCGAGCCCCTTCGTCAAGGAAAAATTAGAAAAAGCAGAAGCAGGAAATATCAGATAGTCTCAGAATTCAGGCAACGGTTGGGGGGTGGGGGGTGGGTGAAGAATCCAGACCAACAAAAGGTGATAATTGGGTAAGGGACCAGGTAGAATTTATCATGTCTGTGCAAAAGGAGACAGGAAAGGGAGAGACGACGGGGGAGGAGAAGAAGGGGGTGGGAGAGTGGTTTTAACGAAAGCAAGATGCTAATGCCATCGGTTGGAGGGCGCCCAGACAGAAGGTGAGCTGTGGTTCTTCCAATTTGCAGGTGTCCATGAGACCATGGACCGACGCTTCGGCAAGGGAATGAGACAGGGAATTGAAATGGGTGGCCACTGGGAGGTCCATGTTAATACAGTGGCAGAGCAGATGTGCTCAACAAAGCGATCTTCTCAGTCTGCGTCCAGCCTCTCCGATGTAAAATCATCCCTATGGATGCGTTATGTGCATGGTTTCAGAACTCCAAAGGAAAAGGGCAAATGACAATTTTTCTCAAGCAAAATATTTCAGTAACATTTGGGTCTAAAGCAGCGGTTCTCACCCTTCCCACCCACACACCACCTTAAGCAATCCCTTACTAATCACAGGGCACTGATGGCGTCGGGATTACTTAGAGTGGGATATGAGTGGAAAGGAAAAGATTGAGAACCACTGGTGTGGGTGTACAAGAAAGTCTGCAGACGCTGGGGTTGAGTGAAATATACAGAAGTGCTGGAGAAACTCAGCAAGTCACCCCAGGAGGTAAAGGTTAACCAATGTAACCCAAAATGAGGGCTACCTTTTACTTTGCATGGATGCCTCGTCTCCTGCTGACTTCCTCCAGCACTTGTTGGGCGCTGTTCCAATTCTCAAGCATCTCTCGTGATTCTCGGCTACCCCTGAAGGGCAGAGCAGTATATTTGTCAACACTTCTTTGCTCTGCATCCCTGAAAGCAAATGATCTTGTTTATTAGCCCACAAGATTGTGTGCTTTTTCAATGATCTATTTGAATGCTATGTCAAATCGGTGACCGTAATTGGTTGGAAGTATTCCCGGCATCTGGGGCCCACGTTCCCAGCACCCGGGGGAGTGTTCCTGGCATCTGCACCAGGCATTCTCGGTGTCCAGGCCGGCGTTCCTCTTGGAGTGTAAAGATTGAACTTACAACCAGAACCCTTGACTGAAATGAGGGAGGAAAGTTTCCACAAGAATGCAATACCTGCTTGGGCCTTCGGCACCTTTTGAGACCAAGACCCGTTTTTTTTTTCTTTGATGTGAAAGCAGAGAAGTGGAGGCAGGGTGTTAACTAATCTGTCGTCTCCTGTTCCCCCGTACATTTTGAAAAGTGGAAGGAAACCAGAGCTCCCAAGGAAAACCCAAGCTCAAGATTAATTTAAAACACGCATGGCAAAAACATCCATTCTTGCTGGTCCACTCCCCATTTTCCCTCTCTTCTCCATCCCCTCTGTCTCCTATCCCTCAGCTTCCCATCCCCTTCCCTCACTGAACTATCTCCCCCTTTCCCCCCCCCCCCGTTTTATGCCCCCCCCACCCCAGCTCTTGCATCCCCATGTTTTACACAGGCAGTCCCCAAGTTGTGCACGAGTTCCATTCCTTAAGTCTGTCTTTAAGTCAAACAGGTTCTTATTTAGCGTCAGTTAGTCAAATGTTGTGTCCAGTATATAGTACAGGTATTATAGTATTTTATCTTTCTATGCAAAGACAAAAGGAAATAAATCATGATTAAAAGTTAATCCTTACTCTCGTTCTATCAATGTCTTGCATACCGGAAGTGACGTTCTTGAGGTAACATGCACATGCGCGAATTGGGGAATGATTTGTTTGTAAGTACGGGTCATCCGTAAGCCGGGCGTTCGTAACCCAGTGACTGCCTGTATATGCATGTGTGCCTATGTATGTCCATGTGCTTACATAAGAAACAGGAGCAGGAGTCGGCCATCTGGCCCGTCGAGCCGGATCGTGGCTGATATGGCCGTGGACTCCCCTAAACCCTGGTTAATCAAAAATCCACCTGCCTCTTTAATACATTTAATGATACAGATGCTCCTCTGCCTACGATGGTCCGACTCACAATTTTTAAAAGTTACGATGGTCGTTATCGCTGTATTTTATGATTAAAATTTTTTTTTCCCGGTGAGGAATAATTTGGCATTTAATTATGAATTAGGCTTTGTTTTGGATAAATTTTCCCAGTTGCAGGCTATGGTAAATGTTCGGAAGGTGGGCTAGACTACGATGTTCGGTAGGTGGGCTAGGCTACGATGTTCGGTAGGTGGGCTAGGCTATGATGTTCGGTAGGTGTGGTATTGTATCCTTTTGCAACTTACGATTTTATCAGAATGTAACCCCATTGTAAGTCAAGGTGCAGCTGTAAATGTCTCGAGTACTTCCTTATGCAGAGATTTCCATGGATTTGTTAATTTCTGGGAGAAGCAGACCCCTCTGCTCTGCCTCAGATCAACTCCCCTGAAGCCATATCCCTGAGGTCTGGTATCACCTGCCAGTGGAAACAACCTCCACCCCTCCCAGTTTCCTCATAACTTTTGTTTTTGTAAGATTTCCCTCCTCATTCTTCGGTAGTCCCAAGCAACGTTATCTCTCCTCATGGGTGAACCCCTGCCCTTCATCTCCAGAATCAACCTGGTGAACCTCCTCTGCACCGCCTCCAAAGCCAGTACAGGTACACAATCCTTTATCTGGAACCCTTAGGGGACAGTGTGTTCTGAATTTCGGATTTTTCTGGATTTCGGAAAGCCCACCTGAATTGTGCTGCAGTATCCACCCCCACCCCCTTCCAGTAGCCCGGCCCGCCTCCCCCAAACGCTGATCCCTCGGCCGCCTCCCCCAAATGCTGGTCCCTCGGCCGCCTCCCCCAAATGCTGATCCCTCGGCCGCCTCCCCCAAATGCTGGTCCCTCGGCCGCCTCCCCCAAATGCTGGTCCCTCGGCCGCCTCCCCCAAATGCTGGTCCCTCGGCCGCCTCCCCCAAATGCTGGTCCCTCGGCCGCCTCCCCCAAATGCTGGTCCCTCGGCCGCCTCCCCCAAATGCTGGTCCCTCGGCCGCCTCCCCCAAATGCTGGTCCCTCGGCCGCCTCCCCCAAATGCTGGTCCCTCGGCCGCCTCCCCCAAATGCTGGTCCCTCGGCCGCCTCCCCCAAATGCTGGTCCCTCGGCCGCCTCCCCCAAATGCTGGTCCCTCGGCCGCCTCCCCCAAATGCTGGTCCCTCGGCCGCCTCCCCCAAATGCTGGTCCCTCGGCCGCCTCCCCCAAATGCTGGTCCCTCGGCCGCCTCCCCCAAATGCTGGTCCCTCGGCCGCCTCCCCCAAATGCTGGTCCCTCGGCCGCCTCCCCCAAATGCTGGTCCCTCGGCCGCCTCCCCCAAATGCTGGTCCCTCGGCCTCCTCCCCCAAATGCTGGTCCCTCGACCGCCTCCCCCAAATGCTGGTCCCTCAGCCGCCTCCCCCAAATGCTGGTCCCTCGGCCACCCGGACATCTGCCCCAACCGCCAGTTCCTTGGCCACCCAACTGTCTTCCCCGGCTGCCTTCCCCAACTGTAGTCCCTTGGCCGCCCGGACTTCTCCCTCGATCGTTAGTCCTTCAGCTGTCTCTCCCGACTGCTGGTCCTTTGGTCGCCCGGCCACCTCCCCAACCGCGGTCCCTCGCTGCCCGGCCATCTCCCCCAGCCACTGGTCCCCCGGACGCCTGGCAGTCTCCCCTTCCCCTAACCGCTTGTCCCCACTTGCTGGATTTTGGAGCTTTCCGGATTTGAGATGTCCGGATAAAGGATCGTGTACCTTTATGTGCTTTCTCAATAAGGACACTGGAAATGCCCACAGTCCTCCAGGTGCGGTCTCATCAGTACCCTGTACTGTTGCAGCAGGATCTCCCTGATCTTGTCTCGTAACCAGATGAATATTTATATACACAGTAAAATCCCTGTTATCTGAAGCAACCGGCAAATTCACTTATCTGGCCCATAGGTGCCGAATACTGGAAGTTTTACTGTGTTTATTTTAAATTAGCTCTTTATGTACACATGCAATTATTATATACTGTATCATTATATACTGTGTGCGTGTGCACGTATGTGCCCTGTGGTTCGGAGAAACCCTGTTTCGTTGGGTTGGAGATGTGCAGTCAGGTGATAATAAACTTTAATGCCTGTTCCTCCAGCAATGAAGGCCCTTGTTCCAGTTGCCTGCTTGATTACCTGCCAACCAGCTCTCTGCAATTTATGTCCAAGCCTTCCAAGGTGTCTCCGCACCACAACAAGCATGCTGCAGTTTTTCACCATTTAAGTAACAATCTGACTTTCAATTTTTCCTTCCAGAGTTTACCAATGTTGTCCTCCTTCTGCTCTCGTGCTTGCATGGGTGCACATGCATCCTGCATGCTTGCACATTTGTAACGGAGTGTGGTCTGAGGGTCTTGTCTTTTTGACCCTCAATGTGGCCATCTTGGCGATATGATTTGCGTAGCGGTTAGCACGATGCGCAGTGCCAGCGACCGGGGCACTGTGGGCTTCAAAGCTTACCAGGTCATAGGTTAATTGGGGTTTATTTGGGCAGCTCGGGCTCGTTGGCCAGAAGGGCCTTTTAGTATGCTGAATCTCTGAATTAAAAAAATGTCAAAGAAAATCTCAGTCCTTTCATGAACTGACGCAAATTTTCAAAGATGTTTGAGAAACTGCTGGTTTGTTTCTTCCTCTTAGGCAAGACAAAGATTCAGCGTGCTGGGGTACAGTACATCCTGGACTCTGTCATCCCCCAGCTCCAGGCAGACCCAGCCAAGCGATTCATCTATGTGGAGATTGCCTTCTTCTATCGCTGGTGGAAGCAGCAGACTAAGGCAATGAGGGCCACAGTGAGGCAGCTCGTCCGTGAAGGTAAGGTGAAAATCATCTTGCCTGGGCGGTTAGCGCAATACTATAACGGTGTCGGCGACCCGGCGCTGTCTGTAAGGGGTTTGTATGCTCTCCCCTTGCCTGCGGGGGTTTCCTCTGGGGGCTCCAGTTTCCTCCCACCCTTCAAAACGTATGGGGATTTATAGATTGATTCGGGTTTGTGGGCCGGGAAGGCCTGTCACCATGCTAGATTTTTTTTAAAACAAAGTACTAGTTCTGGAGTGTGCCCGTATGTTAATGCTCAGACAGTGGCCATTGGATTGAAAAGCACAAACCTGCAGATGCTGCAAACCCGAAACAAAAATAGATCACATTGGAAGTATCCGGCAGACCGTGTGTGAAGCAATTCATCAAGCTGAGGAATTGCCCTCTTCACCGTTATTGTCCACGGAGGCAAACAGCATGGGCCCCACAGTGTCGTGATCCAAAGGTTCGATCCCTACCACTAACAAGGGCAAGGGCTGGTACAGAGAAATATCACCCCCTGCAGGTTCCCCTTAAAACTGTACCACATCTTGGTCTGGGCAAGATACGATGGGAAGAGTTTGCCTTGCAAGTTAAACTATCACGCTGGTGGCAGCACGGTAAGCACAGCGGCCCGGGTTCCAGTCCCGCCCTGTTGGTAAGGAGTTTGCACGTTCTCCCCGTGTCTGCGCGGGCTTCCTCCGTTTGCTCCAGTTTCCTCTCATCCTTCAAAACGTACAGGGGCTGCAGGTTAATTAGGCTTGTGGGCCGGATGGGCCCGTTATCTAAATTTATCATCCACCATGACACAGAAAAGGAGATGACGTAAAAGGATCGATAAATAAATGCAGTTGCAGTTTCTGCATAAAAGTGGGCCGGGTTCCTTGAACTTTAGAAGAAGGAGTGGCACTCTTGATCAAAGAACACGAGGTCCGAAGTGGGTTCGTCAAGGTAGATGTTGCAGTGGGAGGGTTTGGGGGGAAAAAAAGTAAGTAACGGCTCCAAAGTTAAAACCGACCGGCATGGAAATGCCTTATTTCAGGGAATTTCTGGAACTCTCTCCCCAAGGGTGGAGGAACCCCAGTTGTTAGATGTGTTTAAGGTGGCGATGGATAGATACAGGCAGTCCCTGTGTTGCGAGCGTCTGACTTACGGACAACTCGTGCGTATGGGAAACCGTCTGTTCCCCCCCAATTCGTGCATAATGCAACCCCACGAATGCCCAATATGCAAGACATCGATGGACTGAGAGTGTTAACTTTTAATCATGAATTTATTTGCTTAGAAAGACGAGATATATACTGTAAACGTTTGACTAACTAATGTTAAATAATGTACCTGTTCCGACTATGACATAAAGACAGACTTGGGAACGGATCTCGTTCGTAACCCTGGGACTGCCTGTATTGGAAAGATTGTGGATTTGAAGGTTACAGGGAAGTGGCCCCTCACCTGCATCCAACTATGACCTCATCCCCCCACTGTTTTATTCAGACGCCTGCCTGTGTTTTGCTCATACCTTGCCTAGGGGCTCAGGGCTGAAATGCTGGCTACGCCACATTGCCATAAAGAACGTTGTACAACCTGCCGAGCTTCTCCAGCCCTTTTGTTCACATTAAAAGGTGCCCCCAGGTGGGGCCGGCGGGTGGTGTCCCCTGGCTCTAACCATCGGCCTCCTTGCTGCTGCAGGCAGGCTGGAGTTTGTGAATGGAGGCTGGTGCATGAACGACGAGGCGACCACCCACTACAGTTCCATCATCGACCAGATGAGCCTGGGCTTCCAGTTCCTCAACGAGACGTTTGGAGAGTGTGGACGTCCCCGTGTTGCCTGGCACATTGACCCGTTCGGACATTCCAGGGAGCAAGCCTCCCTATTTGCACAGGTAAGCGCTGATCGTTTTGTCCGTGAGTTAATGTAATTGAAATGCCACACCGAGTTCACGGACTTGCCAGCATTTTCATATTTGTGTTTAAGATTCAAGGTTCCTTTTATTGTCATGTAAGAATGCACAAAATGTATTCTATACCTCTACTTCTGTCTGTTGTTTGGCAAAGAGTCATTATGAGCATTACCTGGTGCCCCTAACAATAGGAGAAAGAGAAGCAAAAGAGAGTCCCTGAGTCACCTCCAGCACTCCCGCAGCCTCTTGCTCGCAGCCTGGTCCAAACCTCCGACACCACCAGCGTCTGAGACCCTTCAGGAGCCCTTCTTGCCCCTCTTGAATCCCAGTTCCGATGCGTGGCTCCCATGAGTCGGTCTCCGGCAACCCGTGTGGGTTCACCGACCGTGTTTCCAACAGCCCGCAGCTGTGGGCCCTTCAGCCGCTGAGCCCCTCGCTGGTCTGCCACTGTGGTCACGCTCTCATAGGGCCTTCTCCCAGGCTTCTCAACAGGAGTGTGTTCCACCCGTATCTGGATACCTGCACCGGTCCGCTGCTATCCTTGGAGAAATTTATAATTTCAAATGGTTGCGTTGAGACTCCTAAATCAACTTTTCACATCATTGGTTCTTGTTATCCATTAATGAACTATTTTCATATACAGTTTGACTAGCCAGTCATGGCCTCTATAAATATGGGGATCTGTTTCCAGACCACTTGTGTAAAGTGGCTCCCTGCCTTGTGCACCTCCAACAGAGAAATGTCTGTTTACAAATATACATCCTCAACGTACGATGGCGTTACATTGTGGCGTTCCCATCAGATGTTGAAAAAATTGTGTCGAAAAAGGGCAGTAAGATCATTGTGGGGGCTGACACAGGGCTGTGGGGAGAGAGCAGGGCAATGGGATCAGTGTGGAGGCCAACACGGGGCTGTGGGGAGAGAGCAGGACAGTGGAATCAGTGTCACACTTTCCTGAAGTCAACTATCAGCTCCTTAGTTTTGGTGACATTGAGTGCAAGGTAGTTGATGGTGCACCATTCACCCAAGTCTTTGATCTCCATCCTGTAGACTGACTCATCCCCTTCCTTTATACAACCCACTACCGTGGTACCTTTGGCAAATTTGTACATGTTGTTATCGTCGTCCTGAGCCACACAGTGTCTTTGACTAATCCAGTGGTTCTCAACCTTTTTCTTTCCACTCACATCCCACTTTAAGTAATCACTATGCCATCGGTGCTCTGTGATTAGCAAGGGATTGCTTAAGGTGGGATGTGGGTGGAAAGAAAAAGTTTGAAAATCACTGTTTTAATCGTCCCAAATTGAGTCGTTATGAATCATAACTCCAAAGAAAATGGGCCAATGACAATTTTTCTTAAGCAAAATATTTCAGTAACAATTGGGTCTAGAGCACTGATTCTTAACCTTCCCTTCCCACCCACACCCCACCTTAAGCAATCCCTTACTAATCACAGAGCACTGATGGCATAGGGATTATTAAAGTGGTGTGTGAGTGGGAAGAGAAAGGTTGAGACCCACTGGTCTAATCCATCCCTCTCTCATCCACTCTGCAAGAGGACAAATTTGTTTTCTCTCTCCCAGTTTTTGTGCAAGCTCTTCAACTTGAAACAATGCTCCTCTCTCCACAGAGGCTGCCCAACCTGCTGCGAATTACCGGCCCCTTCTGTTGTTTGAGACGTCAAAATATCTCCTGTTTTCAGATTTTAATTTATTTGTTACTGCCCCCCGCAGATGGGATTCGACGGTTTTTTCTTTGGCCGCCTTGACTATCAGGACAAGAAAAATCGAGAAAATCACCAGGAAATGGAAATGGTGTGGAGAGCCAGCGCCAGTCTCCCCAGTCCAACTGCTGACCTGTTCACAGGTTGCCGAAGATATTTCTTGTCTGTTTATGCAGCGCCGTAAACCGGAATTTTGTAAGGAAGTGTGGCATTGAAAATGATTTCTCCAAGGTTGACAAAGTTGCACAGTTGGATGCGAGGAAACAATGGCATGATTAAATTACTGGGCTAGTATCTGGCCTACTGACCTGGGGATGAAATCCAAATTTATTGTCACGATCGACACAGAATTTGTTTGTTTTGCAGCAACATTAAAGGTGCAAAATTGCTATGTTAATTTTTTCTTTCAAAATGAGGTCGTGCTCGTGGTGGGTGGGTGGGTGGTAGATGCTGGCCTCATCTGGGGCACCTCCATCCCATGAAGAGAACAAAATGGAAGCTCAGTCATTGTACACCTGGCAATTGGGAGTGGGGTTGGGCTGGCGCTCGAGAGACCGATGAGAGCAGTAAAGAAAAGGCAGTGGGAAGGTCATTGGGTATTGGTCATGTTTGAAGGGTACGGAAATGAGACGGAAGATTTTTAACATGGCATTTGCCAGTCCCCAACTCTCCTTCAACTAAATGGCTCGTTGGTTAGAAACCACCATGTGTCAGGAATGAGTGAAAAGATTTCCATCCCAACATATGAAGTAGATTTTTACATTGGTCCAATGGTCACCAATAGGTTTTGTTTTGAGATTTAATGAACTGAATTTAAATCAGTCAGATGCCATGGTTGAATGTCCTGGATTATTAATCCAAGACCTGACTGCAAAGCTCAATTATCCGGTTTCTTTGTCACTACTTGAGTTATTTTGATTGGCTCCCAGAAAGAGAGTTTGTTCTTGGCTAGATTTGGAAACGGAAAATGTCTGAGGGTGGCCTGATTAGTGTAGAGGTTAGCGTGACGCGGTTACAGGCGCCATTGACCCAGGTTCAAATCCGGAGCTGTCTGTAAGGAGTTTGTACGTTCTCCCTGTTTCTGAGTGGGTTTCCTCTGGGCATTCTGGTTTCCTCCCACCCTTTGAAATATACGGGGGTTGCAGGTTAATTTGAGTGTAATTGGGTGGCACAAGTTTATCGGCTTTAACTGTGTCTTGTTACATTTTTAAAATTTAAATTTAAGAAGGTGGGGGGGGGAATGGGTGAAGTGAGAATGCTTCAAATGAACACAGCCTCAAGATTCGGAGGAGTGGATTCAGGACAGAGATGAGGAAGATTTGTTTAAGTGGACCCTTGGTTGTTTGAAGACATGCAAATGGAGCTGCACAGACAAATTTTTAAATCACTTTGCAAAGTGTGAGAACTCCTTTACAGCAAGAAGCACTGCTACAAGCAGTTAGCTTGGCCCCCCAAGAGAGTCTACCTTGTGGCTCACAAGTCATGTAGTTACCCCTAGGTTTCTAGAAGATTCAACCAAACTGCTCCATATAAATGCCTATTTCTTAAAGTTATCTGAGGATTCATTAATCAGGGTCATGTTTAATGGTTAATAGTCTTTTACTAAATAAGGAGCATTTTATCAGCTCCAGCTGATAACAAGAAATAAAGTTAATGAGCTTCCGTCAGCATTTTAAACTTACATTTTCAGATTTGCCTCTCCCAGAGAGTAGTAAATCTGTCGAATTCACTGTAGCAGTGGAGGCTGCCACACTAAATTTTTGAATAATGGGGGAATGTGTGGGGAACTGAGTTCCTGGCCAAATTAGCCCTATTGAAGGGTGGAATGGGATTTACAGGCCAGCTGGCCGACACACAGAACACCAAGCAGGACAGCACAGGAACAGGCCCTTCGGCCCACGAGCCTGTGCCAAACATGTGACCCTAAATTAGTTCAAAGCAGGACTATACATAGTCAAACATGGATGTCCACAGACGTGATTGTAGTCAAAATGCAGAAAATCTGGAGCCGGTTTTCCAGGGTCCACAAGAGGTAAAAATATATAACCGACATTTCAGGCCTGAGGTCTTACTTGAGGTGTGAGTGGGGAAAAAAAGACAGGTGTCTGATGGGGAGAGAAAGGGGAAAAGAGGACTAGAGACCAACAGACAAAAGGTGTAAATTGGCTATAAGTGTAAAGGTGAAAATTGATTCCCTGTTTCACTTTCTATCTCCTCCCCTCCTTTCCCTCCATCTCCTTTCACAGAGCCAAAATTAATTCTTACGTTTCCCCTATCATATCCAATTAACACTTTTTGTCTGTTGGTCTGGCCTCTTTTCCCTTAATCTCTATTTAATTAAGGCGCCTGCCTGGTTTTTGCTTACACCCTGAAGAAGAGCTCAGGCCCAAAACATCGGTGATACATTTTTCCCTCCCATGGATGCTGCAAGACCTGTTGAGTTCCTCCAGCATCTCTGTGGTTAGAAAGACTATTCCAGCTCTGAATATTTGTGTTCTCCACCACATACAGGGTGATCTGAAATCTACCTGGTTTGGTTCTGATCTTTTGCTGTTGGTCAAGAGATTTGACTTGAGTCATTAATCCAACCATTACCCCTTAGGTGTCCTCCCCAATGGATACAACCCTCCCTGGATGTTATGCTGGGACGTGCTGTGCTCAGATGAACCCATCAAAGACGATAAAGATCTGGATGAGTATAACGTGAACGACATTGTGATCTACTTCTTGCAAACTGCACGTGCCCAGGTAAGGGTCTGCCCTGGCTCGTGGGTTCAGAAACTCCTTTAGGTTCTTGGAGCCACTGATGAGCGGGTTGGCTTTGGTGGGGTTAGTTCTTAAGAGACTCACATGGATGTGGCCTGACAGCTGCAGCCATCCTGCTGGATAGCTCAGGTAATGTTTTCCTTGATCAAATAACAGTGGACAACACGTTTTTTTCCCCCCCCAAAGGTTTTGCTTCCTGAAATAAAATGGGGTAACAACTTTAAGTTGAACACAACAGATTTCAGATTTCCTACATCACGTAGGAAGTCGGAGAAACATTAAATTGACTTTTATTGAATTTAGCATATTTAATCGCATCGTGATGCTGACACATTGCGTTAGTTCAACTGACCTAAAAATGTTTTGCCGCTGAATTTCATTTGTACTCAGCATCTGATGCCTCTCATGTTAGGGTCCAACGATAGTTGCCCTGATACCGCCTTTCCATGGTTGCAGTGTCCCGGTGAAACTTTTCTCTGTGCTCGTCACTGACGGCACCAAGATCAGCTGGGAAGATGTCCAAGTGCGAATGCAGAAAATGAATTTTCACCCAATAACATGTTGCACTTCATAGTTTTGTATGCTTGAAATAAGCTTAAAATATGATGTGAAATCGTAAAAATAGGTTATATCTAAAAAAATGTACGTGATTGGAAATTTTTAAGGTGATTTTCATGATCAGCAGCCCAAAATCCATAAAATACATCCAAAAGTGTTCAGAAAGCAGAATCCTCGTCATCCAGTGTAACCGAGGGCAATGAAGGAGTGAACGGCGCTCGTCCAGTGTAACCGAAGGCAACAAAGGAGTGAACAGCACTCCACCAACCATCACCCTTCCATTCTCAATTCCCATCCACCACTCCTGCAGGAGCGAGCGTAGTAATCCAGCCCCTCCTGATGAAGGAATTTTGACCTTCTCGGGCCCCCTCTCTAACCTGTAGCCAACAATGGGCGATAGGGGCTGAATTAGATTCTGGCGTAGTTTTACCCATCAATCAGTCCCACTGGGGCATAGAAAAAGCCACCCAGGATTACAGATGCGATCAGCTTCGCTCAACAATGGCCCGAGTCAATCTGATTTGACCACCAGTGCCTGAATAATGTTCTGCTGCCTCTCCCTCAGTGATGGCACGCATAAAGTGCACCGTGGAGATAATGAGAACTATGAACAGATAGAGCATGGGAGGTGGGCTTCCTTGGAGTTCACCAGAGGTGTTAACTCTTCCCTTGAGTCTTTCAATCTTCCCTCTATATTGAAGAATTAGAATTTATTGTCACATCACAAAGTCTGTTGTTTTGCAGCTTATTACAGGGCAGATATCGCTATAAATTAGATTTTTTTAAAAATTAAATTTTAAACAGACATATAGCACAGTAACAGGTCATTTCAGCCCACAGGTCCGTGCCGCCCAATTTACACCCAATTAACTTAACCCCCCTGGTAAGTTTCAAACAGTGGAGGAAACCGGAGCCCCCAGGAAAAACCCACGTATACGTGGGGAGAACATACAAACTCCTTACGGACAGCACGGGATTCAAACCCCGGTCCCAATTGCTGGCGCTGTTAAGGCGTCGTGCTGCCCTAAATAGAAAATTGGAGAAAGTGAGGCAGTGTCTGTGGTTCATTGTTCGTTCGGAAATCTGACAGCAGAGGGGAAGAATTTGTCCTTGCGCTTGTGTTCAGGCTCCTGTACCTTTTTCCTGATGGTAGCATGGCCTGGGTGGTGGGGGGTCCTTGAAGATAGAGGCTGCTTTCTTAAGACACCGCCTCTTGTAGACATCCTCAATGGAGTGAAGTCTGGGACCCATGATATTGTTGATCCAGTTATGTGTTGCCCATGTATCCAATTCCCTTTAGCTCCTCTGGTCTTTAAATGATGGCCCAAGAAATACCAGCAGTACTTTGTACTGATTGAAATGTTACAATTTGCCTTGGGCCTGGAAGGACATTGTCTTGGTCTTGAGGTGTGTGCCGTGAGGTTCCTTATGAATTAGCCAAGGGTGCAGGTCAGATAAACAACCCATGGAAATGGGTTTCAAACTCTGCATTTTCCCCAAATTGAAATGGTGTGGAGTTGTGTTCTGAGCCAGCAATTCAAAGGTGAGAGTCTTGAATTCGTCCCCACACGATGGGAAAGGTACAATAAAAGAGAACTACTCTGGAGCCTAGCCTCTGTCTAACTTCCTGGGAATTCTCTCTTACCATGTTGTAATTGTTCCCCTCAATAAGCAAATAATCCTTTATTATTTCTCAGTCCTTTGAGTATTTAAAATTTTTGTTTAGATGTACAGCATGGTAACAGGCCCTTCCAGCCTGTGCTACCCAAATCCCCTCGTTAACCCACAAACCCCATTGGCCGGCACATACAGCGCCGGCGATCAGACCTGGGGTTCGAATCCCGTGCTGCTGTAAGGGATTTGTATGTCCTCCCCGTGTCTGTGTGCGGTTTTTCCCAGGGGCTCCTCCCACTGTTTGAAATGAACCAGGGGTGAAGGTCAATTAGGGGTAAATCGGGCGGCGCGGACTCGTGGCCCAAAATGGCCTGTTGCCGTGCTGTAGGTCTAAATTTTTTTAAAAATGTACTTTTTCGGAGGGTAAGAGGAAGCCGATGCAGACACGGGGAGAACATACAAACTCTTTATTAACACTGGCAGATTAAGCGCCGTAATAACTGCTACGCTAACCTTTTCAAAAGTTTGAATCTGGCAGCGCTCTCTATCACTTTATCGCAAGTTTCCATATCTGGCCCTCCCAATTTGTTACCTGTGATTCACTGCTAACAGTTCCACCCTATGTGGCAAACTTGCTTCTAACACCTCTCCTCCCAAGTGGACCATAGTGAGGAACAATCCACCTTCTCCATTCCCCACCTCCCCCCAAGCACTCTCAGTCCACGCCTTGGCAGGCCTGGGACCAAACACCAGATGAGCCGTAAAGGAGACAGCAGGTCAAAAACTCGAGGGTTGCGGGGAGGGCGTGAGGTAGTGTTTGATGTGATTGCAAATGAGTGTTCAACAGAATGTTTGTCTCCTGCAACCTCAGGCAAAGCATTACAAGACCAACCATATTATCATGACCATGGGGTCGGATTTCCAGTTTCAAGATGCGAACATGTGGTACAAGAACCTGGACAAACTCATCAAATACACAAATGCTGTGGTAACGTTTCTGCCGAACTCCCATTCTATTCACCTTTCTCTCTCATCCACCTGGGTGCTGTCCGGCTCACAGATCCTGGTGGGTAGGATGGTTAAAAAAGAGAGACTTGGGCCTTACTCAGTGTCCCGAATTGTTGCCCAGCCAATAGAGTGTTGTCGTTGCTGTTACAACAGTGTGGTCAGGGAGCTCCCACAGGTAGCAGGGTCGTGTGTCATCGCCGGTGTTGGGTGAGGGCCGAGTTGCTGCAGAGAACTCCCCGCTCCATTGTAGGGTGGGGTCTGTACAGCTCCCACCTGTGGGAGAAAGGCCTGGGCCTCCATGTAATGAACCGGAACCTCCACCTTGTCTGGGGCCAGGGATTAATCCACTGGTCTGCTCGTTATCGTTGCTGTCAAAACTTCAAGCCATTGATCGTAAGCTGTGGGTGATGCCAAGAAATTGAAGCTTCCTGTCTCGTTACACTTGGCACAGCAAGAATGGTTGTACGAGCAGCCCATCAAATGGGGGGGGCGCGGTGAGTGTGATGCCATTACAGCGCTAGCAATCCGGGTTCAAATCTGGCGCCGCCTGTAAGGACTTTGCATGTTCTCCCGTGACCTGCCTCGGTTTTCTACAGGTCTCTGTTTCCTTCCTTTCAAAAACCCTAGAACATTACAGCACAGAAACCAGGCCCTTTGGCCCTTCTAGTCTGTGCTAAACTATTATTCTGCCTAGTCCCACTGACCTGCATCCAGTCCAGAACCCTCCCAACCATGTGCCTGTTCACATGTACATGTTGTAGGTTCATTGGCCGAATTCGGATTCTACCATGTGGTGAATAAAATTGTTAAAAGTTTTTATTATTTAAATTTTATTGAGTTCTTTTTTTAAAGTAAAAGTTTCCCCAAACCCTTGAGTCAGTGTTAAAATTATGTCGTCATAAGTTACAGGACCTAAACCTATCCATAAAATAGAAACAAACATGGCAGCAAAAAATATCAATATAATAACCTTGATAATAACAGAAGAACAAAATGCCATTCTTTATTATGCTTCACCACTATTTCCCCCCCCCCCCCCCCCGCCCCGGGGAAACCTAGATATTTGCCCCACTTTTGTGTATTGACATCCAATTTATCAAACTGTGAGATATGAATTCAAACGCTGCCACTTCGGCCATTTATGAGGCCCCCTCCTGGAATGATGGTTTCCCCCCCCCCCCAAAAAAAATGTTTTTCCAAGTGTACAATTTTGAGAGTATTTATTCCCCAATAACCCAAGTGTATCTCCCAAGACAAAGAGTCTGGGGGCGAAAAGGAATTTGAATACCTGAAACTTCACCAATAGACTTATGTATCATAATCCAAAACTCTTGAATTCTGGACCAGTGCATGTAGTAAATTTTAAGTGAATCCCTGCAGACATGGGGAGAATGTACAATCTCCTTAAAGACAGTGCCAGATTTGAACCTGGGCTGATTTAATCGCGTCACACAAACCATGCCACCCGCTTTGTGTTGAGAAGGTGAATGGGGCTTTGGAAAGCGCAAGTCTGTCTCTCCCTGACGGATACAATTGTCCCAAGCGGCCTGGCCCACATTGGGCCTGGGCCTTACACAATCTATCGGTAACTCGAATGCCTCCCCACAGTTTGTAGCCAGTCTCATCTCTCTGGGGACGTCAAGCAGCTGGTGGGCCTAACCCCTGAGAACTTAACTGTACGTGCTGAATGAATGCATTGACTGACACCTCTTGTTTTGATGCAGCAAAGCTCTGGGAGTGACATCAATGTGCTGTACTCCACCCCGTCCTGCTACCTGCAAGAATTAAACAAGGCAAACCTCACCTGGTGAGTCCTGGGCACACTTCCCTCCTCACTCCCTGGACGCACAGACTGGAACA